>NW_021639877.1:230910-236953 GCF_002087225.1 Trypanosoma theileri
AAAAAAAAAAAAAAGAGATTGAAGGAAAGATAAAATTGGCACACGGTGAATGAAAAAGGGTAGAAAAGTTGATTGTACGACGCGCAAATCACGCGCTGTTTTTCTTTCCTGTTGTTGTTGAATGTTGAGTGAGACAATTTTGCAGTAACCAAGATTTTTGTGTATGTGTGTGGAATGATGCTTGCGATACTCAATGTAGTAGGCTCAAAAATGTGTTTCTTTCACTTCTTGTTTCGTGATGTTTCATTCTATTTTGTTTCGTGATGTTTCATTGTTTTGTTTCATTGTTTTGTTTTTTTCTGTGTTTAAATGTCAGATCTCCTCCATTCTTTCTTCTTATTCCTGTTTCTTCAGTATTACTTGTGTGCTCTGTTGCAAATGGGGGTGAGTGCGTTGCATGCAGTTTTGCCATCTCTCTCACTACTTCTTTCTCTCTTATGTGTAAGTGTTAGTGTGAGTTTGTATATGAGTACGTCTGTATGGGTTCACCCACTGTGGGTGTTCTTTTTCTTTTTCTTTTTTTATCATTTCCTTATTCCTTGCTTTTTTTTCTTTTAGGATGTGCTCCATCCAGAAGTGGCATTATGTTTTTTTTTCACTACTCTTCTTTTTTTTATTTGTCTTCTACCTTCTTCTATAAATACACACCATGACGGAGTCAATTAACTACAACAAAGTGTTTTAGTGGTAAAAGTGCCTATCAAACCAATTTTAATTGAGCGATACAAAGAAACAAGGAAAAAAAAAAAAAAAAAAAAAAAAAACCCAAATAAAGAAAGAAGGGTGCTTATCCACTTGGTCTAGTCTTGACTTTCTTTTTTTTTTTTTTTTTGCTCCTCCCTCCCTTTAGTCATCGTTTTTCTTTTCTACTTCTTTTTTTCTTTCTTGTCTCATACTTTCACTCAAGTTGTTCATTTTTTTTTTTTTTTTTCGTCTTTCCCTCGTCTGCACCTGCAATACACATACGTATATTACCAACACCAACGAGGCGACAAAGACATCCTTCGCTTTTACATTCAGCGTGTTTATTGAACCTGCAACACTACTAAAGTGGAATTTGAGCTCATCTTGAGGAGTAACGGGTTCAGAAAAGAAAACAAAACAAAAAAAAAAAGGGAGGCGTGTGCTCAAAGTGTAATTAAGGGTTTGGATTCTTTTTTTTACTGGAATCCTTTTCTTACTTCACACACCTCGTTCCCTCTCCTCCCATTTCTTTTATTATTTTACTCTATCAATCGTGTTACTTTTGTCGTCGTATTCGCAGTGGATTTTTTTTTTTTTTATTGTTTTGCCTTCCCTACCAATCTATTCCCTCCAACTTGTCGTGCAATGATTGGACCATCACCATCGACGGTTCCGAAGGGAACAGCAGTACGTATAAGTGCTTCACCGGCTACAGCTGCAGATGAATGCCCTCCCACACCTGCTCTTACTACTGCTACTGCTACTGCTACTTCTAGTACTGCTGCTGTTGAGGCTGTTGAGGGTTGGCGCGCGGCTTGTCAAGCAGTTTGCACCCGTAGCTCTAGCCTTGGAATCACCCGGGCGTTGACGGCTCCTACTCCTACGGCGGTGTCGGCAAAAACAGTTATCACAAGAGAACAACAAATGTTTCCGTCTGCCCCCGCATGTGTGCAGCGCACTTCGCCGGGAAGAATGACTACTATACAGAGTGATTTGACTACATCAGGACGAGCTGAGAGTACGTTAAATGTGCCTCAGCAGCAAATTGACAGTTCGCGTACAATAGACTTCTCTTTAGGGGGTATGACCTCTTTTCATGCGGCCCCTCAGTTGACTTCAAGCGCGATTACCAATTCTCTAAGTGCTGATGAGAATTCCCTGCGTGCATCGTTGAGTAGGCGTGGGTTGTCAGTGCACGCAGCACCATTTCAGCCACGATCCGTTACAGAACTTAGTACATTATCTTCAACACTGGAAATACCAGAATTGGGAGATTTGACTTCTCTTCGAGATGTCCAGTTGTTGCAAAAAGAGAGTACTGGGAGCATTGTAACAAGCAGTGCTTCTGTTCAACAACCAGGGATTAGGACAACAACGTTGGAGTTTCCCCGCACTCCTCTTGCCAGAGAAACTCCACGTTTGCGTCTTTCTGTCACTCTTGGTGCTTGTTCCGGCGTTGCTGCGGTCCGTTCACCTTCTTCGTCATCCATCGGTGTTGCTGGTGTTGCTAGTGCTTGTGGTGGTGAATCTCAGCAGCGTTCAACTCCGCTCTATCCACTTTCTCCTAGCTTCCCTAATCATCAACAGCAACGACCCGTGCCCACTACTGGACCCAGCGTTACCAGTAACAGCAGTGGTAGTATTGTATGCCCGCCAGATGTAAAGGATGATACTGGTTCTGATAATGTCCGTCACCTCCGTGTTCCCTTTACAGATGCGGAGGCAATGGATGAAGCTGCAATGCTTCACTTACTTCGAGGAAGTAGTGACAGTAGCAGTGGTGAAGAAGATGATGATGATGAGGATGTTGTTTATATGACTCAACAACAACAACAACAACAAGTGTTTGAATTGGCGACGGTGCTTCCAACAAACTTTGAGGTTTACCATTGTGCTGGTGGATATTGGGACTTGGAAGGACCGCGTGCTACAACGCGGCGATTTCTTCGCCGTCGTCCCTCCTCTACTGCGTCTATCACTATAAACGCACATGGTGCTGCCTCTTCTACTTGTGTTCCCGGGAATGGTGTTTTCACAGACCGTGCTGGATCTGCTTATGCTGATGATGATGACGATGATGATTATGATGATGATCTGTGGGAGATGAATAGCAGTGCTTACGCTGACAGCCTGGATGAGGCACAGGTGGAGTGGATTGAAGAGCAACTACGCGCGAAGGAAAATCCTGAAGGTTTTTTCTTCTAGTAAATCTGGGCGTTTGAAAGTGATACGGGTTCAATGAGAAAATAAATTAAGAGCAAGATTACTTCTTGTACCCCTTCCTGCAGCACATTCCTTCTTCTCTGAGCATATTTATATCTATCTAAATGTGAGCCTCTGCCCGTTTCTGTGTGAGGCCAAAATCACACAGGTCTTGGTCATTGCGGCTGATGACGTTTGATAAAACTCATGAAGTCCCAAGTATTATTATTATTATTATTATTATTATTATTATTATTATTATATGGATACATCTACCTATGATTCTTTATGTATGTACAATGGGGACACGATACTGGTGCAACATAACAGTTTATATATAAAACGACCCAGTAGCGGTATAGGTAGGTAAAAAACTTTTTTTTTATCCCTACAAGAGCACTCTGGATGAGGAGGGTGAGGAAAGGGAACCGAGAAGAAAAAAAAAAGGAATGGTGAAAACCAGAATAATGGAACGCTTGAAGAATAACAATATATATACTCTGGTCCTTCAGTTTCTTCTGTTTTTCTTCTTTCTTTGGATTTTTCTTTTTTTCATCGCCTAATTTCTTTCCGCTACCGTACTGCTTTTTCTTGAAGGGATTTTTTTTTTTTTTTTTTTTCTAGATATACTTCCTCCTTGACGCCCTCGTTGGTGTGAAACGTTGGCACGCACGAGAGAAAGAAATGAATGGTAGAGGGGTGAGGAAAGAAAGAAAGAAAGAAAGAAAAAAAAAAAAACATGTGAATAATGTGCAGGAGTGTAGGTGTATGTGAAGGGTGTGTGACTTTCAGTTACAAACCACGGGCAGAAAGGGGGAAGGGGGGGTTGGGGGAGAAGTAAAGAAACAATAACACACGTGGAAAAGGAGGAAAAGAAAGTAATAAACGAAAGTGGGTCGCAAAAAAAAAAAAATAAGTAAGAAAGAAATGGATCAACCTTTCATTTTATTGTTTTTCCTCTACTTTACTTTTCTGCGACAGGAGTACTATTAAAAAAAAAATCTTTCTTTTCCATTTGCTGCACGTGGAAAAAGAGAGATGATGGATTTTTTCCCCTCTCTCCAGTTTCTTTGTGTATATGTGTGACACCTGTCTGCTCACAACCTGTGTATTTGTTATACGTGCCCTCTCAGCGAGGGTGGATATTCGTTTTACTATGCACTGGGTTATTCAAGGAGTTCATACCCCTTTTTTTTGTTTTCCCTTTAATTCTTTTTTTTTTTTTTAATCTTACCCTAAAATTGTTTTACCGGGGTTTGCGGGAAAACTCTAAGCATGAAAGAAATGTTTGAATTTCGTTCGGTTTTAGAGTTCATTGCATATGTTACCTTTGTAATGTTGGGAATCTCTGTGATGACAGCAATCGAATACGATTGCTACGGCGACGCCTTTTATCGCAGAGCAGGAAAAGTATGCGCAAGAGGGCCAGAAGACCAGACGTTTGGGCTGGGGATTCGGAGTTCTATAGGGATATATTCTTGTCTACTTTTAACGTACCAGTGTGTTCGCTTTGCAAGTTGAGTGAAAAGATTTTGTGTTTTCAGCTATGGATCGTAGAATCCCACTTATTATTCGATTCCGTGTTAGTCTTTTTATTCCTTTTAAGGTGATGACCCTGGCCCCAATCCTCTTGGCCGGGACGACGGGGTTTGGAACCTAGGCCGCGGTTCTGTGACTATCGTCATTTTCAATGGAATTTCCAAAACAGTTTTTGTGGTTCCTCTGAAAATGTTCTTTTGGTTACATTTCCCATGAAATTTCGTGTTGCCCTCGTCCGTGGTTTTGGACTCTCTGGCGCCCTTTCCTTGCCAATCTCGATTCCGGTCGTCGCGGAAAAGAGCGAATTCCTTTTCAAACTTCCTAGCGCTATTCCGAATTTATTTTTCGCCCTGAGGGTGTGTGCTTCGTCTGGTTTTTTTTTTTTTTTTTTTTTTTCTGGGAGCTTGTGAAAAGAATATGTCTCCGGTTTTGGTCACTGCGGTGTAGTAAAAAATGAGCAATGCGACACAGAAGCCAAAAAAGATGCAGAACTCCCACAAAGAACTGATACTTGGATCACAGATATAATAGCCTACGCTAAACGAATACTTAAAGGAGAGGATACGCCCCCTCCCTCCCATAGATCAAAAATCACGGGATCCTGGGACCCCACCAAAGATAATCCGGAACTTACTAAAGAAGAAGAAACAGCCTTAGCACGTTTTCGCACAGGTGCTTCGCATCGCTATGGCTGGTTGCTGCGAAAGATACAAACCCATATTCCTCCTGGTTGTCGTTGGTGTAATCCCCAAAAAGTCAGTACGCCGACACCCGTTATTCCACCTAGCCAGAAAAGACCGCGCTATGCACTAAACAAAGCAACAGACCCTGCCACCTGCACTGAATGCGGGGCACAATACTCATGCAGGAACACCGCAGTAGTACATATGGTCAACAAACACATGTGTTCAAGAGAGCCGACGCGCTCTGGAAGAATCAAATTCCCCCATGAGCCACCTCCGCCGGACATCCCGCCAGAACCTCCGCCACCTTCACAACCCTCACCTCCGGACACAACGTTACCCCATCCCACTTCGCCCTAAAGCAAAACCTCATCCGTTTGCCTGCAGTATGTGTAAACGAACATTTCCGCTTCAAAATGGATTAACGCGCCACCTTAGATACATGCACAATGTCACATGCCCTCTCCCAGAGAGAAAACGCCCGCGAGCCGAGGAACCGATTACAGAAGAGTCAGCATTTCCCTGTGACAAATGTGATATGATAGCGCGCTCTAAAACAGGTCTCAAAGCCCATATTCGAGCAAAACATCCTGAGAACCCCACAAAGGACGCACCTCGCCCTCAGCTCTTCCCACAGCCTGCTTCACTACGATGCGAATTCTGCCTCCGCGACTTTGGCAACATTGGAGCTCTCGCCTGCCACAAAAAGTTTAAACATCCACCTGGAACTCCAATTTTGCCGGCAACAATACAAGTAACGTTTCCACGCAATAAGAAACGCCAGCGAGATACGTCGCCACCGGAGCGTGAGGACAGAGAAAAAGTCCAATGTGGACTATGCCAGAAGTTCTACGCCCACCTAGACTCCCTCGTAATACACTGCAGAAAATTCCATGAAGGAGAGGGTCTGCCCAAAAAATCGAATTCCACCAATG
>NW_021639877.1:237139-237499 GCF_002087225.1 Trypanosoma theileri
CAACGTGACGGATGCGAAGAAACAGCTCTGCACCTCTTGAGTTGTCCCACTCTTCATCCACTGCGAGTTCAATTTGGGATCGTTGATGTACCCCTGATGAAACTATGTTTTTCTAAACAGTTAGCAATATTCCTTATTGCGGTGGAGCGGAGCTGCGCCATGCCACAGTCTTCACAACCAAGAAACCCTGCGCAGCCTACCTCCCCCTCTGTAAGGCCTCCCCACCTCTCTAAAATCAGTGACGAGCTCGAATATGGAAACCCTGACAGAAGAGTAAGCTCAAGACGTCTGTCGCCGACCCAACAAGCAACAAAATAAATAGGAGTTCATTGAGGCCAATCTATTACAAAAAAAAAAAAA
>NW_021639877.1:240080-273776 GCF_002087225.1 Trypanosoma theileri
GTTTGTCGTAACCTCCTTATTGCCTTGCCGCTTAAAGAAACCGTGTTGTTTTTGTGATTGAAATGTACTCCCATGAAATCGCGTTCCTTTGTGTTTAGCCGCTGTTCTCCGATGGTGGCGCCGCAGTGTTGCATGTTCTTCAAAATTTGCTGTCCCCAAACTTCCACCTTTTTGTGTGAACCACTTATTCTTATGTTGCCAATCCAGACATGTATTTTTAACCCTTTGGGTGCCGCATACTGTGGCTTTACCAGTTCCGGATCTCCAGCCAGAACTCTTGTAATGGTATTTAAAATCTCTGGGCCGCGTTTATAGCCCATGAGAAGGCGAGTGAACTCAACGAGTTCCCCTGATTCCGTGCGGCGACGGAAACTTGCGCGTATGTTAACCGGTAGAGCTGCCTGGAAAAATGACGCCTTTAAATCAAATAATGTTGCAGTTTCGTCGCAAACTGCATCCAGGTATCGGGAAATGTGTCCCAGAGGAACATCAGCTTCACAATCATCCTTGTCATTCTTTTCTCTTGGCCACGCAATGAATCGCCTTCTCTGCCCGGAGGGTTTTTCCTCCACTACCGTAAACGGTACTACCCACCCTGCGGTTGGGTGCGATGAAGCTGTACAAATAGCACCTGCCTCCTTCATACGCTGTGCCTCGGCGTTATTAATTCGCAAATTGGATTCACGCCGTCTGGTGTGTAATTCGGGTTTCTGCATAATATTCCACACCTCGTCCCAACGCCTCCCGGCACTATTGTTCATGCGTGCTCTAATCCATTCGGTGGACAGTGTTCCTACGCCTATCTGTTGCAACGGTGATCGGGCTTCGTCATCTTTCGTTGCCACCCTGGTGCGGTGTGACCGTTGCAGAATGTTCTGCCCTTTAAAGGGGGCGCCAAAATGTTGCGTTGCGGATTCTGGCAAATCCCATTTTTTCCAATTCTCTTACATCAATGATGTCAAGTGTGCTGATTTGTTTAATGTGGCGGCCCATTGGCCGAGATAACGCACCGTACTCCGTGGGAGTTCCATGGGATCTGCGCGTTTCCCCAGCTGTATTGGCAATCGTGGGTTGGGATCGTGTTCATTTTCTTTGGTTTAAAAGGTTCTTTTTGCAAAGCAACATGGCACGTAGAGTTGTAATGGCCTATGCGATCACACCTGAAACAGTGTGCTTTGTTGGGAGGTGGTGGAGCTGAATGTTTCTTCTGCCACTCCACGGTGGTCTGTATGAAAGGATCATCCCGCCTTTAACGCTCAACGATAGCCTCCCGAATGCCCTGCATCTTCACTCCCGGGAAATCCTTAACTGTTCGTATTATCCGCATCTGCATGTAAAGCTATCATCCCATTTGAACCTGTTATGCCGCCATCCCTTCATTGCGAAAAGTGTGTGTCCATTGCAGAAAAATATTCCATGCGCCGTTATAATCTGGTCCAGGATTTGCCGTCATGGAAAAAGTTTCCCGGCATTCCGTCGGCCACCAATTGGCTGGGTGATGTCTTCATCAAATAATCTATCATTTCCTCAAAAGGAGCGGATCTTTTCCTCCGGCCTGATTACCTCGGTCCATGCCGTCTGTCAGAGTTCCTGTGTTCCCTGCTATCCTAATTCTGGGCCCTTCCATGTACGCCATTGGTACTAATGAGGGTAATAATTATTGGTTCTTTTCCAAAACCGCCCATTTAGCCCTGAAATGAGCATGTACTTCCACAAAGACATGTGGAAATTCTGTATTCCGGGGCATGGTGAACCTAGTAATAGAGGGACGCAAGACCCCCCAAGTCCATGATTTTATTTTTTGGCCATTCTTACTATAAGTGTATCGTTTTCTAGTCTCAGAACACACCATTAATATGATAACTTAAATTATGTGGTTCCAGCTAGACGAATCTCAAATAAAAATGCTGTTGGGCTACTGTTGGTGCACAAAATCTATAAATACCTGCGTGTTAGTTTTCCGCTGTGTTCTTAAACCGGACGGGTCGTACTTAACATTTTTCCTTGTTTATGAACTTACTTTTTTTTTTTCTTCAGAAACTTACGTTTGCAGACTGCGAGAATGAAAAAAAAAAAATACTTTTACCAAACTTTAAATCCCGGTACACCATTTACTCTCTAACAACGTAAGTCTCAACCACTTTTTTTCGCAAGCTCTCAAGAACAACAACAACAAACCCGAAAAAAAAAAAAAAAAAAAAACGGGCAGGCGACCCAACACCTTTTCTCAAGGATCGGCCCGTGCTTCCCCAGGGTTGTCGTTCGATGGGGTGGGGCCGGGGGGCAACATTGAAAGTTCTTCCGTCATGGCAGGATCAAATACCACAGGGTAAAATGGCCCTTGAATCATTGCTCCTGCTTGGAATTTTGTTGTATGCGGCAAAAGGGGTCCATTTTGGGTGGCATACGTTTTTTCACCCATATAGTGTATGAAACAGCAACGGGCAGCATCCAGGGAGCGATTTCCATGAGTGGCAAAAAGCGTCAGTGGATGGATAAGAAGGGCCTCACCACGCTTCATGTCTACCGTCACCGGTGGCGTATCCATGAGTACCTCACTTTCTTCTTCATTTATAATATCCCAAATGGTGTTCAACTGTTGCGCTTCGTCCTTTGAAGGATCGTATGGAACTGCCGGAAGCAAGTCGCCATCTCTCCAGCGATGACTTCCAGGAACCAAGCAAGGGGCACCACGGTCCTTGTTCATAGTATCCAGGGCGATCATAACAGTTACATGGTTGACTGGTTTTGTGTGTTGCCAACGTGCATAGTTTTGTTGCCAAGGAACGCAGGGCCCCTTCCGTGCTTCTTTCATAAATACCTCGTCATACCAAAGTCGAACAAGGGAATTACCAAGAACTTGCGACGCGGCAACAGTTATAGTAGGCAAATAAATAAGGTCATGCATCCCCCACGAAGCTCGCCACTGACCTTGACAGTAAAAAAGAGGCCCTCCTGTCAAATCGGCCAGGGAAGTTGCATACAATTTCTCTGTCTTTGGATGATGCTCAACGTTATTGGCAAGTTCATTAACCTCATCTGCAAGTTTGTCAATTTGCTGCGCGTCCAACACCGGGTGAGGTAGTTTGACATAACCGAGTTGGTGAAAACGTTCCACAACTTCAGGAGCAATAACAAATTGACCGAATTCGTCAACATCAGGAAGTGTCCCATATAGACACCCTAGAGCACCATTTAGATCTTTCAGATCCTCTGGTAGCTGCCCGCGGAGGAACTTCAACACATACGATTTCCATCGGCACGGCAATAACAATGTCGATGCACACCGTTGCGGCGCAATACTAGTCGATGAAATACGCCTTAGACAAGAATTCACTAGACGGCCAGAATACATTCCAGTAGCGAGTAGCTAGCCTCAGCCTCGAAACAAAAAAAAAAAAACAACAAAGTGACGAGGATTTAAAAATACCAAAAAAAAAAGCAAAAAAACAACAAAAAAAACAAAACAAAGTGTACTAAACATCAGAAACCATTACACCTCTGAGGAGAAAAAAAATCAAAGAATCAAGAAAAGTAATGCCACCATCTCGCTGTTTTACTTGTTACTCGTGGGTTGTACTTCACCATCACACTTACAAAAATCATTCAACAACAAACGTCACAGAACAAAGGATAGAACGAAAGCATCTCTCTCTACAAACCTTTTCCAATTTTCTGTAACTTCTGTTTCTTCCACTTGTGGAAATATTTCTTTTTATCAGATTCATTAGTGGTGTTTTTCTTTGACGATTTCTTTCCACGGGAAAGCAACCTAAGTTCTTCTTCTGGAGCGCGACCACCTGTACGCGGGACTTTATGCGGATTCAGGGAGGCCTTCATGGCTGCCGTGGGCGCAACCTCCTTTTTGCGTCGAATCAGGAACTTACGTTTGTCTTTCTCTTGCTTTACAAGACGACGGAGTCGCGCCTTTTGAATGTCAAATGTGTTAAAACACGCGGCCGGACGCAAAGCCTTGATACCCTGCAAAAAAGCATCAGAAGGATGGGTTAGATTTCTCTCTGGACGAAGGGTATTATTCCACCACATCACTTCCTCTTGATCATCAGCGGCAATAGAATACATTAGTGAGAGATGCTCATTATACACTCCATCCGTAGCATTCTTTTGCACAACAATATTCGTTCCCTTAATAAACTTTTTCCTCTCGTGTGGTACAGCATCAAGTCCCATATTTATCCAGATTAGAAAACAGAAATAACACCAAAACAAACTCTCTCCCAGTCGTCCCGCACTCCAAACTCTACACCGTTAAAAAAAAGAGAAAAAAAAAAGAAACAAATATCAGAGACACACATAGGCAAAAAAAAAAAAAACTCAGATAGACAACATATGAACCCTGGAAGAATCAATTCTGATTATTCGTCAAATAAGCAATAATCCGAAGGCCGTTTTCCTGGTACCCACCCTGTAGAGACGAGGTAATCAAGAAAACACGACCCAAAAGCAAGATAAAAATAAAACAAAACACATTAAAGCAAGACACAAGATAAACATACACACGCAACTACAACGAACATCAAGAACCAACTCCACCCCTACTCTGCTGCATCCGGAAATGTGAGGTTCCCCTGCCGTCTTTCCCGCGGCATCACATGCAAAAGAAACCAGTATTCAAACTTTGACTATTTTCATTTTATTTTTTTCAAATATATATGTGGTAGACATCTTGCGCCTATATATAATACTACATAAGAAACATGGTATCTCCAAATCCCATTTTATCCCGTTACGCTGCCAGTCCTCGAGACTTCACTTAACTGTGGCGTCTGTGCGCAGATATTGCTAAACGTCACCCGCCCCCCACCCCCTCCTCTCCGTTACGGCAAGGGGGTGGCTTCGTAGCGCAGTTCATCTCCTGCGTTGATGGGGCGCCGCGCCTTCATAATAACGCAGCGCTCACCGGGACGAGAGAAAGTGCCACTGGTACAGACCTCCAGGTTGCTGTGTGTTGTTGTCGCCCCGCCGCCCACGCTCTGGCCTCCCGTCCACGAGTGCACTTCGTCTGGTTCATGGGTGAGGGAATTGATCGAAAGCACCGATGCCGCCGGCGACCCACCCTTTCGGAAGAATAGCGGATTCCGAGGGCCGTCGTGCGGTGCCCCTGCACCAAAAAAACGTGTACATGCATCCCCTCCAAATGCAGAAAGGTCCGACACGGTGCTTGTCAGCGGTCCCATCACCGCCACAGGGGCGGTGTACTGCCGGCAGAGGCGCTCCCACCCCTCACGGTGGTGTTCAGGAACCCTGTTTTCAGCAGCAGCGGTGAGGACGCACCTGGGCACCACGCAGTAACTAGAGAGACAAAAGTCCCACAGCTGCTCCATGAAGCGCCGCTTCCCTAAGAAGCCCAAAAGACGACCGAAGGTCCACACAGAAGGATTATGGAGCATGTGTGATCTGAATTCAGCGTGCTCCTCCGCCAACCACACTGTTAGCGATCCTACATCCATAAACAGCTTTGGGTGACGCGGGGCACGGTGGCCACTGCTGCACGACTCTGTCCTAGGTTCATCCGAATGTTTGCTCGCCCACATTCGGCTGACACCACCACCACTACTACCACTACTACCGGAAGCAATACTCTGAGCGGTGTTAGAGCTCACAGAAAGACTAAAGGCTACTGCCTCATCATGCAGGCTTGTTTGGATTACTTTGTTAATGACAGAGAGCAACTCCACTGCACGATCAAAACCACGGCGAATGCTCTGGGTCGTTGAGGTCACTGAAGGTGGGGCGTCATCGCTACCTTTTTTTGCCTCTTTGGGTTCTTCGTTTAGTAGTTCCCAAACGGTGGTAGGATGGGCCAGGTTTGTATCAGCAAAGAAAGGGACTCCAATCTGGTGGAGAACCTCTTCTGCCAAAACAAGTCCATGAACATCGTGGTGGTCTGACGGAGTTGTCCCGTAGCTGGTAAAGCCCCTCAACGTGTAGCGCCCGATAATTGCCTTTATGGATGCTGATCTTTCACGACAACAGTAGTCAGGTTCACCAAATCCTTTTATTTCTCGTGCAATTGGTGGAAGAATCAGAGACAAAATATTCGCAACGAGACGACTCAATACAAGGAGCGCTGCAGTTACGGCGTTCGGTGCTTTGTCATGGATAGACTTTTCGATTGCCGCGTAGTGACACTTGAAGCTGTTGCGGATTTTTCGAATGACAGTGCGACAGGTCACAATCGAGTTCGCGTAACGTTTTTCTTGTTCCGCCGTTATCAGAGTATCATCAGAAGAGATGTCAGAGCCATGTTGTGGCTCGCTGTACTGGACATCTGTGGATATCAATCCACATTCCGATTCTCCGCCATACATGCGAAAGCGTCGAATAGCGACCAATCCACGCACGCCTGGACGGTCAAATGGTACCGTTGCAGATGGAAAAAGTTCCACTAGTCGGCCAGGTCTGTCTACAACATTTGACGGACACAGAGATGATGCATTGACCCCTGTTTCCCCCGTGAATTCTTGCAAAACAGAAGGGTCGGGAAGCGTTGATTCCTCTTCCCCCTCCTCCTCCTCCCCATCCTTGCCGACAACGTGGTGGTGGGGGTGGTGGTGTTGGTCGTCGTCGTCGTCGTCGTCGTCGCATGCAACGACAAGCTGACACTCTATCGAGTGATACTCCGCTGCCGCCCGGTTGCGGCATACCTCGCTACAGTAATGATCACCACAACTTCCTGCACATGGGAGGGGTTCCCTCGCACTGAAGTTCATACGTAGTCGGTCTGCCAGTGCCTTTGAGGTGGCCTCACGGATGTCCACCATTAGCATCTGTTTTGAGACGAGTGGGTACCCACAGTAGGCACAGAAACGTTTTCGGCAGAGAGTCCACGCTGTTGCAGGACAGCTACCATCCTCACACCACGGTGAAAATGATGATGAGGGCATTGCTGTCGTTCCACTCTCAAGGTTAGTTGAACACAGCAAGAGTACATGAAGAGAAGGCTCTTCACATACAACGACATCACCTTGGTTAAAACCACACAAGGCGCGAGCTCGCAGGCTGCGCGAAAAATAATCCATCGGAGGAGACGCCCCTGTAAGCAGGCCACGTAATGCCCAAGGGACAGCAGAAAAAAATGATGCGGGGGTTGCACAGGAATAGCTAAGTTTCTGCACACGAAAGGTTGACGAGAGTCGTACAGCACGTTGGACCCTTGGTATTTTCGTTGGCTCACGTCCGGGACCCTTTTCAAAACTGGTAGGGTTACGTATGCGTGGAAGAACATCAATTCCGCTGTGCTCCGAAAGGTTTCTTCGGTAAAAAGCACACGCGCAGAGAATTCGAGAGAGTCTTACAAACTGCGGACTAATTGCACTACAACGCTTGATAGCTACTGATGATGTTACGAGTGCTTCTTGTTCAGAGCCTAGAGCCATAAAACTTGCCATCACACGTGTGTAAGCTTCCACACACGTGTCATCATGCGCGAGGGCTGTTATGGCGTCTTCCAGAGACTGCTGGTATTGGGTGTCGTGGAAGTGTACTAAGCTTAACAAAGCATATAACGGAGCGAGTTCCTGCTGTGCACTATTGGCATTCCATAGAACCTGCAAGGCCCGCAACTTGTCAATTTCAAGGGATTCTACCTCTTGACCATCTGCTGATGGCAGCTCCACGCCGCTACTTTGACGACTCCCACCGCCACCGCCACCGCCTCCCTGCCGTATTTCCTTTTCGCTTCGATCAACTGAAGCATATTGCTGAGTCTCTACACACGATGAACCCTCCTTGCATCGTCTCATGAACTTGATGAAACGGGTGTTTTCTTCCCCCAAGGTGTCATCTGTTCTCCGACTTGCGTCAGAATCTCTTGTGTGGGAATGAGGCTGGACCCATGAAAGCGACGAACGCCATGAATCTGCCATGTTCTTGCATTCGTCTCGACGGCTTTGCGCTATTATTCGTTGTGCCTCAATCACCCCCGAGACGTGTTGTGCCACCAATTTGAAATCTCGACTAGCAAAAGCTGCACTCACGTTCTCAAGCATATCGTGCTGCTCTAAAAGGCTATGTAAAAGTGATATACAACATCTTTTTACTACAGATAAGGATACTTGCAAAACGTTGTAAGAACGGTCGCTGGCAACGAAACCGCTTTGCTGTGTAGTTGCGCCGAGAGACTGTGACTCTGTTTCACGATTTTTTTTTGGTGATGAGAGTATGGCGCTTCCAGTGTGACCAGAACGACGTGACCCTGCTGTTCCACCCAGAGGGAACCGTGCTTCTTCTCTGCTTCTTGGCGTAGGGATGGAAACATTCTCAGACGTAACCGTAAGAACGGGGACAATGCCCACGACAAAGCGGGACGTCGTCACACCAGTGTTGATGATCTCAGAGTCAATGTCAACACGCGGTAGTATGGAGGACGTTGCTTTATCAATTTCATTATCCTCCTCTTTATCTTCGTGCTCATTTTTACACCCGCTCTCTTTGCATTCCTTTAACACCTTTCCTTCATCTTCCCGGCGTCGCGCGTCAAAAGGATCACGCGCAGCGCGCTGACCACGAAGATTCGGTGACAGACAACAATACGGAATCTCGAAGCGCACCACAAAATGCGTATCCGTTTCGCGCAACACCCTACCAATTAACATGTGTTGCTCTGCGCATCGCAAATACGCCAAATCAATTTCTTTGTCTTCCCAAATAAAAGCGTCTCTGTCACTTTGCTTCGAAGTGAGCACTACACGAGTTCCCACAGTCGGTGTTAGCGGGATTACATGTTGCGGTCCAGGGCGGTTAAATGAATTTTGGTTGCAGTCCGACACGGACGCACTGCAGCCTGTAATGGCACCGGAACAGTTCTCATCAAGATACATTCTCTTCGTCTCAGTAATAATGAGCGCACACAAACAAACAAGGACAAAGAGAGCAACGCACTTTCTGTATTTATTTTCTCCAAAACTCTGCGTCTAGCTTTGCCACCCTTGAATAGACCACCTCTTGTACCCTTTTTTTTTCCTATTACCCTTTTGTTTCCTTTAAACTAACTCTGGCTGGTGCCACTAGCGTCAGAAAAAAAAAAAAAAAATAATAATTACAATAACACCTACGCAAACATAAAGAAGTACGCAGAAAAATCAGACAATATATCCCCCGTGCAAAGAAGTAAACAAAAAAAAAAAAAAGATTTATCAGTACCCTCTGGTGGAACTGATCGACTATCCTTAACCGGTCAATCCACGACCACAGCAGAGATTATGGAACTTTTCTATCGCAAGACGATGTCCAGCCGGGAGGGAGCAAGGGAGTGATTCGAGCTCCTTCAGTCCATCTGTCATTGCTTTAACGATATCCGCGTCTAGCAGAGCCTCTGAACCTCTTAAAGGGGGAGAAGAGTGAGTTGAGAGACAACATGAGTCCCAAGAAGAAGGAGGAGAACTGGGGGGAGGGATGAATGTTGAAGGCCGTATGTGATTGCATTCGTTTTGCACTGCTGCAGCTGACCCTCCCAATGGTTCTGTGGTGTCATGCTGTGCAGAATGTTCACGCCCACCATTTTCAAGTTTTATCTTTACAGTCTCTAAGGTGAGTCTTAATTCCTTTACCTCACTGCCGAGCTGTTGAATGGAATGTTGTATTGCACTCATCATTTCCAACAGTACAGAAACGGCTACCACCGGTTGTGAGTTGCTCTGCTGAAGAGTAGAGTATGGGTGAAATGTGGAGCACGGTTTGTCAACATCATTTCCTTCGTGTGGACTGCTACTGCTGCAATCGACACGGTGGGGCGAGACCCAGACGGGAGGGTCATCCTCTTTGGCGCGAAGCACCACAGACCTCCTGCCAGATGAAGAAAATCTTTCTTTTCTTTCACTTACTTCCTCTTTATCACACGTGGCTAATTCAGGTGAAACAAAACACGTAGCCGAGGCAGCACCAACCATTCCAGCAGCTACAATAGGTGAGAGCGTCCCATTTGTAACAGAAAAGTTTTCAGCACCACGCGATCTATCAGCCTCCGTTTGATAGGACCAGGAAAGTGCACGGTGTACTGGTGACCCTCGCACATCACAGCACCACTCACCACCCACTCCATCACCATGCGGGGCCGGAGAAACGATGAGGCGTCCTGTTGCAGGCCTGTCATCACCGCTGTCGTGTCTCCAACAGTCATCACCTACAGACCCACGACCGTGGGCGGGAAAAGTCGTCAACTGCAGAAACGGTGCCGGACTCCCCAGACGCTCCAGCCTACTGGCCATCAATACGTGCACAGTTTTGGTGTCCAACAAGGACCTCTTCCTCAACTCTTCGCATCACGCAAAAACAGAAAAAAAAAAAAAAAAACTGACAAACTAAGTAATACCAGGTAAGAAGATAACAACAACAACAAAAAAAAAAAACCCAGAATACTTCATGATAATTATTTCTTGCAGAAAGAAGTAGAAAAACGTGCAAAAGGAGGCACAACATAAGATAGGATGGGAGGCACCGCTGAGATTATTCCTGTTCCAAACCAGGACATACGCTTCGCATTAGCAATAGGAGTGATGCACCTTCCCTCCTTCTGCTACACATATGCAGTCACACATTACTCTTCGCCTTCTCCGTCCATTGTCGATATAAAGTGATGGCTTTCGCCACGTGTTCCACAAGTTTTTCCTTCGGTAGCCAAATATTGCTATGGAGCCGTTTGTTTCGAGTCCACACTGGGTTCGCCTCTGCAAAGCCAGGCTTGCGCTCCGCAGGGTCCTGCTCAGCAATGAACGGAAGGTGCTCGATTGGTAGCGCACCGCGGCCCGCTGCTTGTCTACACCACTTGTGGTACATCTGCAATAAAGTCGCCCCAGCTGGAGATACAAACTCCACAACCACAGATCCCGGCGGCATCCACACACAGTTGGCAATGCCTCCACCATGAGGAGCAATAAGAATGTTTGTTTCGGAGATCATCATAATTTGATCCACGTATGCCATTTCCTCAAAGAACATACGCTGGAGTTTGCCTCCCGTCATTTCAAGCACCAGTGCCTCAAGGGCGGGAAGGACATCTGCTTCATTTACCACCTTTCGCCCACGAGTGACGTTAGGATGGTTCCGACTAAGGTACAGAACCCTTGGCCTATATGGCAGCCTCTGCCAATGTCGAAGTTTCCAAGCCATCCATTCTCTAACAACATTGGGAAGTTGTGCATCATGGAGTGATACCAAGCACCGCAGTGATTTTATGTCGGCTGTAGGGCTAGTGTTTGGATTGTCGTTCCCACCACTCCTCATCGAGAGTAACTGCAGAAGGCGGTGCCTAAACGCAACACGTGGTATCATCCACCGTCGAATCTCAGACTGATCAAAAGTAGTAGCACTACATCCAAGGATTGCTTGAGTAAAGCACGTCGGCTCGGTGAAATCAGAGGCGTTTAATATTGGGAGATCCGTGAAATAACTTAACAATTCATCTAACAACAGGGGGGCTTTAGGGCCTTGGGACGGTTTATCATCAACTGTGATGATTATCGGTTTTTTACCACGAAATAATCTCCCCAATCCTTTTGTTGCAGTCTCTAATCCAAAGTCGTCATTCATCGTTGCAAAGAATGGTCCAAGATTATTTACCCACAGATGAAAGGTCGAGTGTCCACTTACGCGGTACAAAAATACCGCCGGTGTATTCACAACATACTTGCAGTGATTCAGAATGGAGGGACCACGATTGGGAGCAGATGAAACCTTCTGTACTGAATTTCCATAGTATCGGTGGTACCTCGCAAAGGGTCTGTTCATTCCGTCACCAAGAAAAAGCCTAGATGGTATCCTCAAATTCCCACCTTCGAAAGTGAAAAAACTTCCTTTCTGCATGATGATGTTTTCAGTATAGCATTTGGGTTGCATACCCCTCGTTACGCACCGCGCTTGGGTGGCCCCTCGATTAACCGCCATACTGCCAGCGGATAGTTCTTCGTTCGAACAGCGTGGTTTGTTGTTGTTGTTGTTGTTATTATTGTCACCCACTGAACAAGCTGGCACTACTCGCATAGTTTCCCCGATGGGAGCCATAAACCAACTGCATCCGTACGCAGCGGTCGAGGATTTATTATGCGCAACCGCACTGAGAAGCGACTCGAACCACGGCTGCATGTCGGGCTCATCGCCAGGCGGAAACACAAAATTCTTCTCCTCCACACGCACCCCTGATGTGCCAAATTCCCTCTGTGAGCTCTCTTCTTGTGACTCCAACAGAAAAGAAAGTTGGAAGCTTAAAAAAATCAATAACGTCACTGCACCAACGAATAAAAAAAATCCTGGACGTCCCCGACGATGCCGCTTCATCAAAGAGTTTGAAAGTTGTCTGTCACAACTACCTCCCGAATTGGGCATATCTTCGGACACTTAGTGAATTATAGTGGACATGAGAAAAAGAAAAAGCGTATTCACATAGGCTAAAAAAAAAGAGAAGCATGGATTTCCATACATTATACAATACCCTCACCAGTGAACAGAATGTGATAATCACAACCACAGTTATAAACACGTAGCCCCAAATATACCAAGACGAAGAATACGTCAAGAGGGGGAGAGAGAGAATATGGGTACCTGGAAGAATCAATTCTGATTATTCGTCAAATAAGCAATAATCCGAAGGCCGTTTTCCTGGTACCCACCCTGTAGAGACGAGGTAATCAAGAAAACACGACCCAAAAGCAAGATAAAAATAAAACAAAACACATTAAAGCAAGACACAAGATAAACATACACACGCAACTACAACGAACATCAAGAACCAACTCCACCCCTACTCTGCTGCATCCGGAAATGTGAGGTTCCCCTGCCGTCTTTCCCGCGGCATCACATGCAAAAGAAACCAGTATTCAAACTTTGACTATTTTCATTTTATTTTTTTCAAATATATATGTGGTAGACATCTTGCGCCTATATATAATACTACATAAGAAACATGGTATCTCCAAATCCCATTTTATCCCGTTACGCTGCCAGTCCTCGAGACTTCACTTAACTGTGGCGTCTGTGCGCAGATATTGCTAAACGTCACCCGCCCCCCACCCCCTCCTCTCCGTTACGGCAAGGGGGTGGCTTCGTAGCGCAGTTCATCTCCTGCGTTGATGGGGCGCCGCGCCTTCATAATAACGCAGCGCTCACCGGGACGAGAGAAAGTGCCACTGGTACAGACCTCCAGGTTGCTGTGTGTTGTTGTCGCCCCGCCGCCCACGCTCTGGCCTCCCGTCCACGAGTGCACTTCGTCTGGTTCATGGGTGAGGGAATTGATCGAAAGCACCGATGCCGCCGGCGACCCACCCTTTCGGAAGAATAGCGGATTCCGAGGGCCGTCGTGCGGTGCCCCTGCACCAAAAAAACGTGTACATGCATCCCCTCCAAATGCAGAAAGGTCCGACACGGTGCTTGTCAGCGGTCCCATCACCGCCACAGGGGCGGTGTACTGCCGGCAGAGGCGCTCCCACCCCTCACGGTGGTGTTCAGGAACCCTGTTTTCAGCAGCAGCGGTGAGGACGCACCTGGGCACCACGCAGTAACTAGAGAGACAAAAGTCCCACAGCTGCTCCATGAAGCGCCGCTTCCCTAAGAAGCCCAAAAGACGACCGAAGGTCCACACAGAAGGATTATGGAGCATGTGTGATCTGAATTCAGCGTGCTCCTCCGCCAACCACACTGTTAGCGATCCTACATCCATAAACAGCTTTGGGTGACGCGGGGCACGGTGGCCACTGCTGCACGACTCTGTCCTAGGTTCATCCGAATGTTTGCTCGCCCACATTCGGCTGACACCACCACCACTACTACCACTACTACCGGAAGCAATACTCTGAGCGGTGTTAGAGCTCACAGAAAGACTAAGGTTCACTGTAGGATCAAAAGTGCCCAGAAACAGTGTCTTTTTTTTTCGTTGTTCCAGTATTACTGTCTATTGATAATTTGTGGATTTGAACTTGTATTCATACCTTTATGAATTAATACAAATAATAGGTTTCGACGCACCCAAACTAAAGCTTCTGAAAATAAATAGGTCAGGAAAAATGTGAAAATCGCTTTTTTTTTTCTTTTATTCCATGGGAATAAGGTAGGCATATAAACCTTTTCTCTCTTTGTCGTCCTTTTTATAAAAAGGATATTTTAGAGGTACTCAGAAAGCAAACAAATGTTAGTGTTATATTTGAGTTCGTTATTTTACTCATCTCAAACAGTTGCTGTGCTTGCTTGTTCCGTCACTTTTTGCGCCACCCAAGCCATTGCTTCCCGAAGGGAATCACCAGTGGATGCGCTGCATCCCATCAAGGTCCACGTACGGTCTTTTATTGCACCCAAATTTAATGCGTTTATTAGTTCTGCCGGACTTGCCGCTCCGGGCAAATCTTGCTTGTTTGCTAGCACGAGCAATACTGCCTGTCGCAGCTGCGGCTCATCATTTAAAAGACCTCGTAGTACCTTCCCTGCTGTTTGAAAGCGTACTGGATCAGCAGCGTCTACTACAAATATTACTGCATCAGTATGATCATAGTAGAGACGCCATGAGTCTCGTAGCTGTTCTTGTCCACCAAGGTCCCAGCAATTTACTTGTATCGTATTATTATTATTTGAACCATGTGTGATAACCAACTGCTCCGTATTACCTCCAAGTGTTGGTTGCGTGCTGATGGCGTGACCAAGCTGGAGATGATAAAGTATAGATGTTTTCCCTGCGTTATTGAGGCCAAGAATAAGAAGTTTGTAAGGGCGTGAGGGACTAAAAAACTCCCAAAGACTACTGAAGAAGGAGCCCATACTAATCCCTTCCCTAAGGATAAAAAAAAAAAGAAGAAACAAAAGAGTTTTCACAAATAATAATAATAATAATAATAATAATAATAATAATAATAATAATAATAATAATAATAACAATAATAATAATAATAATAATAATAATAATAATCATATCGAAAAGACAAAGGAAAAAAAAAAAAAAAAACCTACGAATTGAAGAAAAAATATTATCATACAATGTGATGAATAGCACTGCTTATCAGTGACATACCCGTAACCTCTAATCTTCCCGTTGTCACCTACCCATGTCTCATCACGAATCCAGTGACGGTAATATTGCCTTCTTCCAAAGTGATTCAAACTGGCGCTCATCTCCGCCTTTCCACACCTTCACAACTCTCAGTATAAGTCGGCCCTGTGTAGGGCAAACTTCAAGTACCTCACATTCCACTACCGCCCCAATTACAACCTTTGGCAAGCTGTGCAGTACCACATGCACAAATTGCAGTTCAGGAATATAGATATCAGAAACATATCGGTATTCATGAGATCGTTGCTGCCACCTACCAGCAAAGGGTACAGTAGCTGGAGTAAAACCATCCATTAAAGTACTATTACCAATATATTTATGATTTTTACTGTCGTTATTTTTATTGTTGTAATGAAAAGAAGGTAAAAAACGAGTATATTCTGGGGCACTCGCTACCCCACGTGTATCACCAACCAAAGAAATAAATCGATGTGCACGATTCTTTGTAAGAATATTCTGCTCAATATATCTTAGTAACCAGTATCGCTGACTGCTGTCTTGCAAGAGGCTTGACTGTTCCTGCTTACTACTTATCATTGAACACAAAGTGGCCATAGTATGTTCTGCTATTGGCTGTTCAATCATTGCTAATGAGTTTTTTTTTCGAGAAGGCAAAGATGTCACACGACCACTACCCCTAGAGTTCCGCCATAGCCACACCTTCAGTTGATGATGTACTAACATGTCTGCATAACGTCGTAGGGGACTTGTACTATGGGTATAATTGTATGTATCGAGTCCAGCGTGATGAATTGGTGTGTGAAAGTAAACTGCTCGTGTGACAGAGCTAAGTTGACGAACCGCTTGCTGCATAGCCTCAGCAAAGTATACATAATGGGGATCAAGAGAGGCCACTTTAGTGACACCCTGGGGTTCTGTGTAGGATTGCGCCACCTGGTGGTCCATTGAAAGTTCCCGTGTACCACGGTACGGAATTGGGAGATGGTTTGCCTGCGCAACACGTGAACACACCTCGTTGGCAGCTATCATCATCTCTGCTACTGCTAATCGGGCATCTTTAGTAGCTATGATTTGGTCCTCCACTGAGAGAACACGCGTTTTCGAGACTTTGATAAGTGGTTCGGGGAGATTGGCGTCGATGAATCGCTCACGGGAGCGTAATTGTCGCGCTTCAAACCGACGCTGCGCTGCCTGAAATATACGTTGCAATGCATGTTTATCTGTTACTGTCATCCATGCTGGTGATGATGATGTTGCTGTTGTTGTTGTCGTTGCATCTGTATGTTTTTCTGTTTCGCCGTCGTAGAGCGACTGGACGGCATCGTATGTGATGCGGCGGAGCTGTCGCAACCAACCAACACCCACACTATAGTTCTTCACATCACCCGTTGCCTCATCGATCTGGAATCGAATGTTAAATGTGCGGCATGGACGATCTTCACGCAGGGTCGCCGCCTCCACAATAGGCTTCGGCAGCATAAAGAAAACACCTTCAGGGAGGTATGTTGTTGTAGTGAGCAGCCGCGCCGTCACCTGCTCCAACGGGGAATCAAACGGACAGTACACTGTGGCATCTGAAACGTACACCATAAAGTACTCCTCACCAGTGGACGGGTCGGTGTGCACACCAATTGCGTCATCCACTTCTGATGTTGTGGCGGAGTCAATTGCATACGCCGGGCCGTCCATATGCTCCCGTATGCAATCAAACGGATCTCCCCCATCCAGCTGCACATCCTCGCCTAGATGAGCATGCATGTACGACAGTGCGCTTGGTGGGTAATGAAGATCACCGGCAAACGCCACACGCCGCAAATTATCACCCGGTTTCACATACTGTAACGCCTGTAAAAGATGTTCCATATGTCGCGGATCCTCTACATGCTGTGGAGCCCCACGAATACAAGAAAGGACACGGTTTAACTCATCCAATGCTTCTGTAGCGAGAGCACCTTCCCCTGCTGCATAGCGTGCAAGAAGGCGAAGAATACGAGCTTCACTCAGAGAATCGAGAGGTTGAACGGGCAGCGACCAGACCTCAGCGAGCGTGCGTTGAAGACGCAATAACTCCTTGTCTAACGCAGCGCTCTCATTAACTTTTTGAGGAGATGGAGGAACTAAAGTGTCATCTCCCTGTAGGGGATCGTAGCGCTGTAGCAAGGAGCCAAGAATAAACTTTCGTGTCCATGTTGTATTAAGGTAAGAACCTGAAAACTGTGCGAGTTTAACCACACGCCTAGGAACACTCATCTTAACGTTCTCTACTTTTCATTGACGGTTGGCGGTGACAATACAGAAAAAAAAAAAGAAGTATATAAAATAATAATAATAATAATAATAATAATAATAATAATAATAATAATAATAATAATAATAATAATAAAAGGAAGGAAAGAGTCCAGGCCACTCAAGAATTTTTATTGACTGGTTGTATTAACAATCTCACTACATATACACTTTTCTCTGACGTAACCCCTTGTCCTTCTCCAACCCCACTTCACCCCCACCCCTCAACTGTTTCCCTGAACTTTTGCCGTAGACTAGTATGTGTGCACATCGGCATCTTGTTGATTGGCCCCCAATTGATGCATTTTGCGGAAGTACGCTGCCTTTTGCCGCAACATCACTATTTCATCATGTGTGTACCGTCCATCCCCTTCATCAGCCAATAGTCCTAAGGTTGGGTTGTTTGTGAAAGCCGTTTCAAGTTGTTGAAGGCGATGTAAAAAGTGTGCGGCCACACCTCGAGCATGCTCTGTCTCTCTAATGTACTCTGGAGATAGTCGACATAAGACGTTGTGTCGTTTCTGCTCCACATGCTTAATCCAATCCCTTAACTGATAGTACCGGCGGACCAAATAAGCATCATAAATAGATTTCACGGTAGGATGTAAGTCGGCATATACACGGTCTAACTCCTCAGCAATTTTTTCACTTTCTTTCTTTACGTGGGCAATCTTTTCATGAAACCTTGGGTGAAGTGGATCCTCATGAAGCGCTTGTAGCTCATCTGCAAGCACACCATAGTACCTATAACAACTATTTAAACATTTATAAAGAAGGGTGTGGCTAGAGTTTAGCTTGACATTAGGATGTTCATTAGTTGGAGGGTACTGCATGTGTCGCTGTAAATATGTGTCACTGTAGCCATCCCATTGTTCGGTATTGAGCCACTGCTGCTGGTCACCCTTGGTACGGGGAAGCGGGTCTACACCATCTGGTTGTACAATATGTGGATTATGCAGATAACGGTGAAACTGATCACTAGCCTGAAATCGACGCGCTGTGAGTTGGGGATTCCAGAAATTACACCAAGACCATCCTAACGCCGGTACAATGGCGGATTTTCGAATAATAGAACGTACAGAGGTGGCGCAAAGGACGGTAGACATTTCTCCTTGGTTTACAAATATTGTTCTTTACCTGAAATCACCTTACACACCACTACCTGACCATAAAAGAATTAAAAATAAATTATTAGAAATAATAATAATAATAATAATAATAATAATAATAATAATAGTAAAATAAAAATTATACACGAAGCATATCTTACATCTATACCAATAAACAAATACCAGTTCTCACAGCAAGACATTTCTACACCTCAGACTTCCTCTTGCTACATCGTTAGTACATTTGAACTCGCCAAGCCAATGAACACATTTGTCTGTCCACAGCCTTTCTCATATCTTTTTTTTTTTTGTTTGTTGTTTTACTTCTCATATCCACTTTTCTTTTCTTTTTCTTCTTACTCCTTCACGACTCTTCATATGGGCTATCATAACTACTCTCGCTACTTCTTCTAAATAACACTGTACACCACAGCTCTTTCCCATTCCCCCCTGTGTAACTAAAAAAAAAAAATATAATAATAATAATAATAAATAATACCACTACCCAGAAAACCCTTCCCTTTCCCTATTTCCCTTTTCTTACTATTCCTCTTATTTTGGCACTCTACCTCAGGAATGCGTTTACACCTTCTCTGCTGCATTATGACGCGGAGCGTTGGGCCGACGAAAGAAGACGTCACGATGTCCCATCTCTTTCGTCTGCTTCGCGTCATGGAATGATGAATAGATATCGTTGAATGGTGTATAATATTTCATAGACTGCGGGTTCTCGGTTGTACCAGCACTTTCCCACATTTGCTGCAACAAGTCATCCCAGACAGCACGACCAATATTCCATGCCGCCTGGTCAGAGCGCGGCCGACGCCATTCGCCGTATTCGCCAACCATGCGTAGAATTGGTTTGCGGCTACACAACGGTGCATCCCAGGCGTTGCTAAAAGCAAACGGACTATCACCATCCATCTTAAAACGTTGAGCACGGAATATACCATGTCCTTGAGAAATGGTCATGCTCTCTATCACGTTTTGGTGAACCCGCATTCGGGCCTCACGTGTATGTCGGCGAATCCAGTTTGGCAGAAAAAATCCCTTAAACTGAATACCACGGGCTATTACATCCATGTTGGCAATCTGCATTGGTTTCCCACTTGTGTTACCATACGTAACACAAACACCATTATCGCCTAATAGATTCAAAAGACCAGATGCGTAGTAACCACATGTATGGTTTAACAGTAGTTTTGGTGGTGGTACATCAGAAAGCAGACGACGCATATAGTTTGTGCGCACATAATTATACGGCACAACGGCAAACGCCCCACGAAGTTTGTAGAAGGCTACCAGATGAGCGTGTTCTGTACGTCCTAATTGCATGGTCTGAAAGAGTTTTGCACCGCGTGCACGAATGTAGCCTTGACAAATCTGTGCCACAGATGATGATGCACCTGTCTGTAGCACAACATCATTCGGCTGAAGGTTCACAAAGCTGTTTGTTAAGTGGTATGCAGTATGAAAGAGCGAGAGGGAGGCGAGATACTCCACATCTACGTCTGCACGATTTGGTACAACGTCAAGGTTCTCTGCATCCGTTACAATGTGTGTTGCCCACGTGCCGACGGCGGGGTTGTTGATCCACACAAGATCGCCTTCCCGCACCGCCACCGTAGCGCCGCGGCCAACGTCCTCCACAACTCCAACGCCCTCAACACCGGCGACACGCGGCAGTTGTGGCTGTGTAGATGCAAATGTGGATGCACATGCAGTTGCACATGTATATGGGGATGATTCTCGTGGTGTGTGATGACCGGCAATGACGTTGCGGTCGTGTCGGTGCACTGGCGCTGCGAGCATCTTCACAACCACCTGCGGCCCGTTGCGGTCAAACGGAATACGGAATCGCTCGTACTGCAGTACCTTTTCCGGCCGGCCATGTTTGTGGTAGCGCCAACCAGTAGCCGCCACCGTGCGCACAGTCGGTAAGCCAAACAGTGCAGTGCTACGTTGCATACTTTGTGTTTATTTCAATTGCCGTTGTAGACTTCTCGCTTACTATTACCCACCACAACTAGTATTATTCTTGTTTTTACGCTTTTTTTTTTTTTTTACCTTTCAAGCGATACTCTTGTACTTAACAATATTCCTCTTATCGGCTGTCGTGATATAGTTTCTAGTTTTTGTGTATGTTGTATGTATATATATATATATATATATATGTTTGTCTTTTTTTCTTTCGTTCCTGCCACTAACTACAATAGAAGGAGAGGGGAAGCCTCACCATCATCGAATGGAAGAAAAGAAGAAAAGAAGAAAAGAAGAAAAGAAGAAAAGAAGAAAAGAAGAAAAGAAGAAAAGAAGAAAAGAAGAAAAGAGATTTTAACACAAATAACCACCCCCTCCATTCCCCACACTACAGGAGAATGAGGAGGAAAGGAAACAACAAAAACAAAAACAAAAACAAGAAAAAAAAAAACATATGATTGACGTACCAGAACAACACAACTAGGGCCTTCAGGCATCTTGAGGAGTGTATGGCCAGGTATTTCACATAATTCGCCGTGTTTTGTTCAAAAAGCTATGTACATGGGGCAAGAATTCCAGCATGATGGTCGACGTATTAATTACATATACGCCCACAAAGTGAAAAAAAAGAAAATAAAATAAAATAAAAAGTTGGTAGATAATCATACGCATAGAAATAAATAAATAAACAAGCACCACTGCAATAAATTACTCTGAAAATCTACACTCTTGTTTTTTGTTTGTTTTTTCGTGGTTCCCACAGGCTTGCTCCACCCATTACTTTTCTCAAGTCTCTTCCTTCAGTAATCTTTGCTAAAGTGCTGCTGAAGAAGTGGGTGTAGGCGGTTGTGCTGTGGAACCTCTTGACCTGCGCCTTGGTGGTGTTGGTGTTGGATTTGGAGTTGTTGTTTTCCCAGACGTGGATTGAGGTTTCTCCGACGCCACACCGCGGTGACTCATGCGCAATGAATTCGCAATTATTGGTGGCAGTACGGATGTGCTCCCGCTTCCTTGGCCCGATCCTTTATCTGTGCGGGAATTACCAGACGATTTACTCCATAGATTTTCTGACATTGTCACCAGTGCGGCAGCAGCTGCACTAATACTGGACGGAGTGTTAGCAAAATCAATATTATTAGCAGTAGCAGGACTGCTATTATTGATATTGGCTATGGTTGTTCCCATAACATTCATGCCATTAAATGCCATAGAGAGGGATTGACCGGGGTAACTATCTTGTTGCTTAAAGAACTGCTGTTGCGGATGTTGTTGTTGTACAACAGAGTGGCCTGTCTCAGTATCACACAACTCCTCTCTTCCTCTTATTGTGGCAGTAGCAGCAGCACCAGCACCAGCACCACCCGCAAAAAATGACATCATAGCAGGATCAAGTTCAAGTTCAGAGTAACCTTCTTCTCCAGGTGCCAATACTGATTGGTTTTCTTCCGCATCTTGTAGCTGCTCCCACCGTTTCTCCATACCACGACGACGTAACTGTTGAGCTTGTTGATCTCGTGAATGCTCATCTGCAAGTTTTTCTGTCAACTGTTTATTTTGTCGTTGTAATTCTACCAAGGTATTACTAAGTTCTTCTAAACGTTGTTGCATGCGTGTACGATTATTCTGAAGCATTCCAATGTCTGCTTCCTCCGGTTTCAAATCGATGATTCCTCCCCTTGGTACTTCTTTCTTCTTCTTTATTGCTTCAAGAAAGTCTGCCTCTCGTGCACTCTCTTCACTAAGAGTAAGAAGGGCCTTGGGGAATTTAAAACCGGATATATGTTCTAACAATGCAAGCTCAGTGTGGTAGGTGTCAAAGCGATACGCCACCCGGATATCCGAAAGATGTGTTCGGGATGCATCATTACTTCGGCTACTTGAAAGAAAGTAAAGATCTCCAAGGCGCTCTCGCTTAAAGGAAGCGTCAAAACCGGAAAGTAGTACACTGTTGCGTGCGATTTCACACATATCATTTGGCCCTAATTTCCACACTTTAGATGCAATGGAGTACTCCTCAAGGAGGGGCTCCTGAGTGTGATGAAACATGAGCGGGCTATCAGTGCTTAGTGAAACCATTATACCACGGCGAAAGAAGTGAGGAAACGGATTGTCAAGATAACCAAGAACTTTAGTATTATTGCTTAATGGACTTACCGTTACTCCGATTCGTGCAAGATAGAATAGATACTGTAATGCCACATCATCTGCAAGTGTGACACCGTAGTTAATAGCATTAGCGAGTAGAAATCCACCAATGAGATGATCAACTGAACCTGCTTCACCACAACTTGGACGAAATGTAAAAGTTGAGAAATTACGTCGCCTTCGGAACTCATTAAGGGAGTAGATATTTGCCCACATATGGTACATGTAATAATTATATGGTGGTTCCTCTTCAGAGGTCCACTCATGCGGGGCTTTTGTCGCCAAGTGAAGTGGCGTGTCAGGACGGTGTTCATCCTCCACACAATCAAAACCGGATATGTGACTGATAAAATGGAAGAGTCGAGGGTCTTTGCTGGGATGTAGAGATACAGCCCAAAGTGGTTTAAAGACGTTTTCAAGGTATTCAGCAAAGCTATGTACATTACCCCGCTTACGTAGGTAAGAGTAAATACGTGGAACCTGTACCATCCACTTATTATGTACAGATGCCATACCATGAGTGTCAAACCAATCTGAAAGTCGACTCCATTCCATGTCATTTGCACCATAGATTGGTAATCGATTTTCTGTAAAAGTAAAACGATCGTGTTTAAAGTTTTCAAAGGTAAGTTTTGTCAGTTCGGCAAAGTAACGTCCTTTCATTTGATTATCTGTTTTAAGTAACAAAGTAAGTAACTCATCCCGACCCTCTGGAAGGTACTGTGCACTTGCCACTCCTAGTGTTGCATCCACTTGTACATTAAGATCATCAACTGTAAGATTGTTTGGAGATATATTCAGTTCATGTAATAGTTGTCGAAGTGTTTGTGGTTCCTTTCCTTCTTGATGTGCAACAATATCATCACCACTATTATTCGCTTTGGAAATAATAAAGTTCAAAAGTTGTCGTGCTGTCATACCACTTTCCATACGAACATTATTATCCACTTTTGTCGCTTGATAAAAGTCACGATTTTGTGAAGCCTTCTCGGCTGTAGTACCTGCTTCAAGACTGCGATTAAGAGCAATGTGAAGTAAGAATTTATGTTCTAACAAATCCAATCTTCGTGCTGCAAAATTTCGTACGTTTATATTATCCATAATTTGACGCAACTCCTGCACGTGAACACGGAAGTCATCGTAGTGAAACATTTCCTTTGGAAGTCGAGGAATTTGATGTACTTCATGCGGCACAAGAATACCTTCAACCGTTTTAAACATCCACTCATCTTCATCAAATGCCTCATCACGACGAAACGCATTTTCAATTTCATGTGGGTTTAACATCTCCTTTCCAGCTCCAGCTTCACCAGCACGGTGTTGACGAACATACTGCGCACGAAGTTCTAGTGCTCGGTGTAATAACTGCGCCACAGTTGTGTACGAGGGATCACGTTCATAAGGCCCAACAAACACAACTCGTGGGAAATCAATGTGAGGATCTTGCACAATGTAAGGGAACTGAGTTGATGGTACAACCTTAACTGTTGGTGATACACCGAGGCTGCAGTTAGCTTCACTAATAGCAGGAGCAGCTGGAGATGTCAAAATGCAACCATCATCATCAGTCTGTATTTGCTGTTTTGTCGCTTCAGTTATAACCTGTAACTCCGTCTGCCACATTTCTTGCCGAAGCTCTAGACGAGGTGTTGGTACCTTGCTTAATTCAAATAAATTTCCTTTTATACCCTCTTGCATAAATGCTTCACCAAGCCATGCCGCCTTTGTGTTGTATGAAAAGGATGATATTGTCACAGAGTTTAACGCAATTTCGCAAACATCTGTACCAGATAATTGATATAATTTACTTGCCGTTCCATACTCTTCTATAATCGCTTCTCTAGAGTGATGAAAAAGTACAGGTCGATCAGTACAAAGTGAAACATTAAGTCCTCGTCGAAAAAAAACTGGGAAGGGATTTTGCATATACGGCAAACCCATTCCATTGTTACTAAGAGGTGATATCATCATACCAATACGATGAATACCATAAAGGTACTGCAATACAGGATGATTCTCAAGAATAATGCCATTTGAGACACTATCACAAAGGAGATACGAATATACAAGGACATCTAACTGAGTACTACGACCTCCAGCAATAGCACGAAGTTGAAGTGTGTTGAGGCCTTTGCGCCGTCGAAAGGCATTGAGAGAACACAAATTTGCCCAGATATTGTAGGCAAAATAAAGATCACATACATTCTCTGACCATGGAACCTCTGCTGGTCGTCTTGACTTTCGCTGAAAATCGTTACCACGTTCTTCTTCATCAGACACAATCACAAAACCACCGATACGAGCAAGAAAAGATGCCAATTGTGTGTTCCTTGGATCTTCTGGTGCCAATGTGGCCATAAAAAGTGGTAAAAAAAGATTTTCAAGATGTTGTTGGTGGTGTTCAAAAGTGTCTTTCGTTGTTTCCTTACGAATCATACGTCGTGATATCGCAACAAGCCATTGATTGTTTTCCTGTTCTGCCAGTTCATTTTCATGGATCCATTGCGCCATTTTTTCCCAGTCTTCTGGGGTTACCCCACCAATTTCGATGATACTCTCCGTTGCCTCAATATTTCGCCGTCGTGAATCATTTTTAGCTAACATAGGCCGTACAGCATCTGCAAAGAACCGTCCTTTATTTAATGTGTCTGGTGTAAGAAAAAGACGCAACAACTCTGCACTGTTGCGACCAGCACGGTTAAGTTCTGGGTCGAGAATATCGTAGCGGTACAATCGTTTCTCGTTGGGAGGTAATAAACCAAGAGTGTCAACAGTAATATTGGCGGGATCGGGAAAGTCAAGTTGTTCACACATTGACTGCAGTGTCTGCGGTTCCTTTTTTTCACCCACATAGCGTACTACTTCTTCTCCATACCGATCTAATGTCTCTTGCATGTACTCCACTAACTGTTGAGCATTCATGATAGAAGCGAGGTAAACACTGTTGTCAACTTTTGTACAATCGGCGAATACGCCACCCCCACGACGGTAGCGATCAGAATTTTCATATTCATTATTGCAGAGCTTATACAACTTGTACTTTTCTTCCAGTACCTGGAGTCTATGGGAGCAGGCACGGCAACAAATAGGATGCTGTAAGGTAGTATATATTTCTGTGACATCATCATAGAACTGCTCCCATGGAACAATATTTGTACGCTGATCACTAAACTGAATAACACCTGTTTCGAAGGATAATACTACTGGTGGTACCAGTCGTTCTGTTCCCTCTTGTTGACCCTTGTCCACAGTCTTATACTTTTCTCGAATCCCTATTGCACTTTGGAGACGAGAACTTGCCGCTTGCATTTCGATACCACCAGTGTCCCCTTCAAGCTGAACAACATACATGTTCTGTCTGTTTGCAGCGTGCCTCGTGGGGTTCGTAGAGGTACTCTTGCCCCGCATAGAGCGCCGTCGAAAGAATCCTGTAGAAAGGGATCCTCCACCAGTGGATGTCATCGTTGTTTGTGGCTGCCCACTGCTCATTAATTCCCGCTGCGTGTTAGAGAAACGACGACCACCACTTTTGGGGTATGAATTGATAGACTCATGCAACACTGAGGCATGTGCCGGACCAGTTGTACTCCCTAGCAGTGGGGAATGTGCAGGTTCAAAATGGTGCTGTTCTTCGTCTCCTCGCATCGATGGCAGCTGCGAAGCAACGGAACTATCAAGAAGACTCACATGATGGCGTTCCATCTTTTTTTTTTTTTTTTTGACAGTCTATACCCTTTCGTCTTCTTTTTAATTTGCTCTTATCCAAAACTTTTCTGTCCCAGCGGGGGTGGGGAATGGAGGAGGGAAAAGATACACAAAGTACAAGAAATAAAAATAAAAAGAGATATTAATATATTTAATTAAAAGTAACACAATAATAATAATAATAATAATAATAATAATAATAATAATAATAATAATAATAAAACAGCGGCAACAGGAAGCAGTAAACACGTAGACTATAAGCATCATCATCATCATCATCATCATCATCATTGTTCATAAATGTTGAACACTGAGCCAATACAAGTGTATCTCCACACATAAAGAGAGTTTTAGATATCTGTGACACCCACTTCGGTAATCCCCGCATCCATGTATCTTATCGGCTTCTTTGCATGTGGCGGCACAGATTTGGCACCACCACATGTATGATCAATGTCAATGGGACACTCCCAAACAGATTTCCCTGTTAGGAGAACCTCACGATCCACGTAATCCACAACATTGCTGTAATTGTAGCGTACAATTTCAGAAAGATGTTTACGTGTGTATGTGCTGTAGTCGTATTTCCATTCAGGCACGTGTGGCCATTTCATAAGAGTCTCTTCCCGTGCTGATTCACGACGCAGAGCTTCTTGATAAACAGGGTCAAACTCAGAATATGGCTGGGGCTCACGCTTATGTTCCGCTATCTCGATTACCTTTGTTCCATCAATAGTAGTGATACCAAGCGACTGCGCATATGCCAGACCGTCACTTTGGTCATAAGTGATGTATGCCTCCCATGGACCCTCAATTTCATCTGGATGAGTTGGACGTGGCACCTCCTCAACACTTTTATAACGTGGCGGCTCCATCGTGATATTGGGGAAGTAGCCGAGCTGGATAACACTTTTTGCAAGATACGATCGGCGTTCAGCTTTGAGTCGCTCCAGTGGATTCTTTGGTGGTGTTGGCCTCTCTTTGCTCGGTGGTACGGGCAAACTTGCTGCTATAATGGCCCCATTTTCATCAATTTTATTACTTTTCTCAATACTACCGTTGCTACTATCTCCACTACAACTCTCATTGTCGTTTTTATCTTTCTTTTCTCCATCCATATGTTCCCTTACAGCGTCATTCGCGAACACACCGGGTGCGAGTTCGACATTTGTGTAATCGTACACACTTGGCGCAGCGGCCCACTGATGGTATGCCTTCACATCACTTTTCTCCGCAACGTATTGCGTCCACACCTGTTCTGCCTCCTCCTTGCGTCGCATCACGTCCTCCGGCAGTCGCAGCTCCACCCGCACGATGCCTCTGTGCGACTCAAACACATCGTAGCGGCCAAACAATTCCCGCAGCCGCTCCTCTGCCACACGACGCTCGAGTGTCACTTTCACAACAACCGTCTTCGAGTGGGCGCCCGGTGGCGGCGGCGGGCCCGGCGGGAATCGGTAGACTCCGCGCTGCAGCCGCTCGCGGAAGATCGCCGTGGCCTTCGCCGTGGCCGCCGCCTCGCGTTCCTGCACGACACGGCGGATGTTGCGCATGGACTCCTGCACCATTCGCAGCCTCGACGGCGCCGGCATGGCCCCGAGTTCCTCCTGGTGTCGCAGATAGTGTTCCCGCATCGACTGCAGCATGTTGCGCTCCTTTACCAAAAGGAACCAGATCTGCTGCAGGTCCGCAAGGCTCTTTCCGCGAAGACTCTCATAAGGCCATGAACCACCAGGTACAGGTGGACGTTTGTTGTTCAGGAAATTATTGTCGACAAATTCATAAAACGCCGCAGGATTCTTAAGGAGACGACTGCGATGCATCACAAATCAATCTCTTTATAAGAATAGATAGATAAAATGAATTACTAAAACTTTCTGTGCGGATTGGCTCTAAAGGATCACACACACACACACACACACACACGCAACAGTACTAGTAGTAACACCTTACTTCACTATTGTCACCACTCCTCCTAGTAAAAAAAAAAAAAAAAAACGAATAAAATCAATACAAATATAGAAGACAAGCACCATACTTGCTACCAAGGGAAAAGAATGCAATGTAATGTGACTAGTAAAAAGAAAAAAAAAAAAAGTTTTTAACACCACAAAGGTAAAGTAACTCCAGTGGCACATACCCTAGAGTTTCTTTTTTTTTTGTTTGTTTTCTACACGTTTTTTCACCCTTCTTTTACGATACAAACATCCTTTTACACATATCACGTTGCTTCCGCTCCGCTTCTTTTTTAGCTTCTGCTATCTCAGCACGCAATTTGACCACTGCAGGATCCACGGGACCCGCTCCTGTCATCTGAGAGTGACGCTCCACCGCGTCAAGGTCACTTTCCGCCTTCTCTAAGTTTCCGAGGTGTAAGTTGCAACTGGCGCGCCGAAGCAGGGCCTTGGTGTTCGCAGCGTGCTCAGGGATTGAGAGAACAACTGTCGCAGAGCGCACTCCCTCTGGGTAACGACCAAGTCTAAGATTCACAAGAGCCAGATTGTTCTGAACGGCGGCGTATAGTTCCATAAGTTCAGCTAAGCGCTCTGGACTAAGCGAACGCCGTGCTGAGTCTCGTTGTTTGCATAGTGCATTCACAAGACCTTCCCCTGCAAGTTTATTATCATCCTGAATATACTCAGCCAGATATAAATTTGCTTTTTTGTAGTTAAACGCTGCTGCGCGCAGCTTTCCATCTTTAAGGGCGGCGTTCCCCTCATCCTTGGCAGCCCTCGCCCCATTAAGGCATCGCTCGTAGAGCGCATTCTGAGATGAAGAACTCGTTCCTTGCATATAAAACTAATCACCCTCTTTGGGTACTTTTATCCTTCTCTGCTCAGCCATAAAAGAGAGGCAGTCACTTTTTTTGTTTGTTTGTTTATTGATGTTTCACAGGTAAAGATGCTCTCTTATTGCAATATTCGTACGTAAGTAGAACCATTGTATTCCTTGTATATGTTTTGTTTTTTCTTTCTTCTTCTTTACGACCTCTCTCTCTCTCTCTCGCTCACTGCTTCCGTCAACCTTCACCCAAATTCTTTTTCTTTCCTTCTTCCTTTCCGTTTACGTCTTTATGTGTAGTTGTAGCAGAATATATGTATTATTATCTCCATTCCATTGAATAGGCAAAAATAAATTAAAAAAAAAAAAAAAAACACCCACCCACACGAGATCATCTTTTCACGCCCCTCAATCCTTTCCCTCCAGCTTTTGCAACATTTCCAATGCATGCCGCATATCGCCTGGCAGCGGACACTCCACAACAGTCTTCTCACAGTCAGCATACTCCGCAACGGACGCCGACCCACCTGCACGGGCGGGCCACATAGTGATAGTGAATGCATGCAGTGCCGGTCGGTGAAGCCCCACCCGCTCTCCCATTGACTTTGCACGCTCGTGGTAGCGGCCGTCGCCGAGCAGCGGGTGCCATAATAGTGCGAAGTGCTGCCGGATTTGATGCCGCCGACCGGCGCGCAGCCGCACCTCTACATCGTAAACGCCGCTGGCAGGGAAGTACCGCAGGACGCGGTACGCCGTCGTTGCCCGTCGCCAGTCCGCAGATGCCGTCGGCAGCCCGTCGCGCTGCGTATTGTGAGTGGCAGCGCGCTGCAGTGAGAAGTCGGCACCGTTCGCAAACACATCGCGTGTGATGACGCCGTGAGGGTTGAGGTACCAGCACTCCTCGCCGTCCACACGAGAGGCCGGTGGTGGGCAGCGCAGCAAAAGCGCCCGGTATGTCTTTTCCACCACATGGTCCACAACGCTGGCGCGCCGCGCCGCAACGAGAGATGCTTCCGTATCGGTAGCGAGCACTAAACCACTCGTTCCAACATCAATGCGGTTGACAAGGCCATGTTGGTAGAGAACAGGTGTTCCATCACCTCGCCAAGGTACATGTTGAGCCAGAAAATTCACCAGATGGGGAAACCCGGCGTGCAAAGTTGTACTCATTCCAGAGGGTTTACTAACCGCTACAACACCCAACGGCAAATGAGAGGCGACAAGAAAGGGATTTTTATCAGCCTCTACGGTTTCACCATTTATCGCATTCACCATATCCCCTCTTTTTTGTAGCTGTTCTTGTTTTTTACCTTCATCAAAGTAACTAACCGCCTCAAGAAGATCAACTGTCATAAGACGTACTTTAAGCTCTGGCACACGGAACGTCAAGGTTGGAATACCATGTCGTTTATCAACTCGTAAAAAAGATTCAGTGGTAGTTGTAGGATACTTCGTCGCATGACGAAGAGAACGGCCAACTAACAATGCCTCTGAACCATCCCAACTTGTAGTCCACTCTAGTGGAGTAGAATGGATGTAACGCTCATGATAAGTTCCCTTAAAATACGGTGCAGCCCCAAATACCCGGTCGGCAGGGACTACAAAATAGACCACACCAAGCGCACGCAGAATATTCCTCTCGGAATCCATAATATTCCTTCCATTTGAGGCAATGAGCGGAAGAACAACTGCTGTAAGTAAGGACGCTGCCGCCTCTGGTGAAAGTAGAGGTGGTCCATAGCAATTCACTTCTCGCACAAGAATATCTAAAAGTTCCGCAAGTGTTTCCACTTTACTACAGCTTTCAATCCACATTGAAATATGATAATTGCGCATACTACCCGCTTTACTCTCAAAAAACTTACGTAGTGCATCGGAATCAGAACGAATCCGCTCCAACGAAGATATTGTAGTCTGGGAAAACGTAGAAGAAGATAGTTCTTCTTGCTCATCGGAATCCATTGCTGTATCTAGTGAACCCCACCACATCTGACGGCATACAGACTCTATTTGATTACGTCGCGTTCCCAACACATCGTAAAAGTGTCGTAACGAAGGTGGTCGCAATATGGAGCGTACCGCCACTCGTATCACAGAAGGTGGGGCAAGCAAACTTCCAAACTGTACTATCAAATCGGAACAATACTCCTGAAATGCTGCATAGAATGAAATTGGTGAAAATAGTGTGTAGAGAACTTGTGCACGCACACGTTTTAGTCCTTCATGAATATCTTCTTTTAGTTCTTCTCGTGCGATGGCAACAATAGTTGAAAGAATAACCCATGGAACAAGTTCCTTTGCAAGAGAACGTTGCAAGTACGGAAGCATAGAAGCACCAGTTCCCTCAAAACGTACAAGAGAACGGGGGATACGTCTTGGGAGCTGAGCAAGAATCCACAGTTTACGGCGTAATTCCATGAGTGCAAGAGATGGGGGAGATCTGGGTAAACCATCCAAATTTTGCTGTTTCTCATTCACCACACTTAAATGTTCACGTCTAGATCGAAGACCAATCATTGGAGGTTTCTGCAGCAAACTCACCTCTGATGGTGTCTCAGGAGTAAGAAGAAGCTTACGGGGAACTCGTCCGAGACGCGAGGCGGTACTGTGAACCCATAGCTTTCTCTTTACGAGTAATGGACGCCGCCTATTGAAGAATTGCGATATAACGTTATCCTTACTCGAAGAGAGCGATGGTGCGACTGAACCAAGACTGTATTGTCGTTCTTCATTCTTCTCATCTACAACACACGCCACTTCCTCTAGTTCCTCTTTAGTTATCCGTTTTTCTTCTTCCATATCAATTGTAGGTTCATTAAGTTGCAACGCGACGGTTGCTACGGATTCAATGTGTCGAAGGACATCCTCCCAGCGTCCCTGAAGAAGCAACTCTGCAAACACAGTGTCGCCTACGACTGGAGTATCGCTAGACGGCGAAAGAGTCACTTTTCTTCCTTCTACGTGAATCCAACTTGGCGCTGTGCGGTCGAGCCCACAAGCCTCTGCAAGTTTGGAGTTCTGTTTCTCAGCATCACGCGCAGTGGCCCACCATTGTTGAAGGCGTGTAACAACAGCCTGTTCATCTGCAGTACTCAACTTTAACGTACCATCTTCATTGTCACTTTCAAGTCTTACTTCCGGTACCTCTATCCGTTCGCCAAATTGTTGAGCATACTGCTGAAGGACGTTTGCGATATCAGAAGAAGAAATATGAACTTGCCGTTGTTGTTGTTGTTGTTGAAACTGCATCGCCCACGAAAGCACTGCAAGGCTTCGCTCACACGAGACACAATTTTCAGAAGAGCTGATAAACGGTAGTTTCATCACAGAAAGTTCATTCCCTTCACCCTTCTCTTCACTCCCGGAATATAGTTTGCATAATGTAATCCACTCTTCCTCATTATTCAACATCAAACGATGGTGCACAAGCAAATCAACATACGCCTGTGCCCCACGACGGCGCACAGATATTCCCAAACTGTTTGCACTCTCAGGTCTGCTGCTGCTGGATGGAACCACCCGTATTGGTGAAAGAAGAAGGACCGCTGATATTTTGGATTGCCGGGCCAGAAACTCCTTCTGAGAAATGTGAAAACTGCAGTAGAAGACCCATTGTTGCAATGCAGCGTGCAATCTCGCTTGTTGTTTCTCAGAGAATGTTGGAGAAACCTGCTGCCGCTCCCACTGGGCAGCACTAGGTTTATCTGGATAAGATTCATCATTATTTTCATCATCGCCGTCAAGTTGCTGTAGTGTCCTTGCAAATCCAAGAGGAAGGATCTTGTCTTCGCTTACACGAATAATATTCTTATTCGGTTCTAGAGCGCGATTGACTTCAGTCCAACGCTTTTCGGAGCGTTCTTGAAACGTTACCGCATAACGTAGCGCTCTATCAAGGCCTTTAAGGTGTTCGCGTGATGTGTACGGAGCACAAGGGCGTCCCACTGCATCTCGCAGTCCTCGCAATGCAGCTCGCACATAACTGCGCGGCACAGCAACGCGGCTAGAAAGTCCTGCTGTCATTGCTACTGACTTTCCCTGCATCATTTCTTCCACTACACTTTCAGCGTATATTCGCGAGGAATCGAAATGGAAGTAGCAAGAAGTGCAGACAAGCATTAACATTGCTGCTTCCCAGAAGCAAAATTCATTTCATTTCTTCTTTCCTTGAGAAAGAAGGAAAGCACCCCACCCCCACCCCCAGGCAGACGCGCAAGCGAAGGTGTTTGTACAGAGAAAGAAAACTCTGTCCTCCTTTCATCACTGCAGACATCAACTGCAAAGAAGAAGGTGGCTACGTTGAGGGCTGCATAATAATAGCAACAATACCGTCTGAGAGAGACGGCTTCCTCCATACATTTGCCAGCCTCTTCTGACAGGAACATTAGTTATGAAAGGGGTAGCAAGAAAAAAAAAAAAGAGCACAGAACACACTTCCGCCTGAACACAGAGACACTTACGTAACAAAGGGAGGGGGAATCATAAGAAAATTTGGGCGCTCGAGTGATTGAGAAAAACACATTACCAAAAAAAAAAAAAAAACATATAAAGCAGTTCTACGTGGGGAATAATCGCTCATTTTCTTTTTTTTCCTGTTTTATTTTCTCCTTTTCCCCTCCTAGTATTCATCATTCAAAATAGTGAGTTGGTGGTATAATTCCTGGTCAAAAAAAAAAAAAA
>NW_021639877.1:273883-294032 GCF_002087225.1 Trypanosoma theileri
TATATATATATATATATATATATATATATATATTTCCTTCCCTGTACTATCATCGAAACGAACATATGCACAGGTGAGTGATAGGTTAATGGGTTGGTTTAACTCACATAAGTAACACCTGGAAGAGGAACACTTGTTGCATCACGCCAAGCATGATCAAGGTAGTTGTACGCGCGGTCAATAGGACGTCCTTTCACGGCATCTGATAAGACAGCCCCAGCTTTGGCCACCACACTCTCAAAATCAAGAAACTGAAATAATTGCTGTCGTGTTGTGTACAACTGCAGGCTCGTGGGGAGTACGTTGGGGGCGGGGATAGGAAGAAAGAATGGTGGGCCTTGATCAATCGTCTCAAGGGCAACAGAGAGTTGAATGCTGGCAATCTCGGTAAGTGGAATAACCTGACGAATGCCAGTTGGGGATCCATCTCCAGCAGAAAGACCAGCTTCCTTCAATACTGTATTGGTTGCCTGCGCAAGCGTAGAAGTTGTTTGTGCGCTGAAACAGACGTAATTCTTGGTGATGTGCAGATGCCCATTCACACGCACCCCAGCGTGCATTGCGGCACATGAGTAGTCAGCAAGAAGCACCTCACCCATTGCAGTCAGCTCTGGGAAATTGTTCTTGAAGCGGTCAAGACTTAGTTGCCGATCCAGTTGTCGCACTCGACTTGCGGTTACGTTTGTTACTTCAGTACTTGCGCGCTCCACTTTGAATGCCATTTGTTGCGCCATATTTCGAAAATTTACAGCAGCATTTGAAAACATAGCACCAATATTATTATTGTTGTTGTTGTCATTATTGCTTGCTGGAGCTCCCTCCATCTGACGTTGTTGTTCCTGACGTTGTTCCAACTCTTGCATCTTTTGTTCCGTGTACTGACGGTACTGCTCATCAGGTGTGGGGTCCGTACAGGGCGGATGTGGCCTCGGAACCGGTCCATTGTATGTGAGTGTTTTGAGCATAGTAGAATTACTGTCGGTTGTTCCTGTTTTTCCTTCGTTTTGCATTCTTTCTTTATTTTAATTTGTAAAGTGACTCTTCTTTTATTTCTGATCGATTTTCTTTTGATCTCCTTTACCTCAATATAATAGTATGTTTCTGTGTCAGTGTGTTTTTGACCGATCTGAAAGTATGAGAGAGATGTGGGGAGGAAGCACCGGTGAGATAGATCGGCCGTTAACTCAGCAATCCCAGCTGGACGGCAAATAAACAAGAATAGAGAATTTATGCAAAAAAAAAAAAAAAAAATGAAATAAAATCCGGTAGAAAAAGATAGATAAAGAAAAAAACAAAAACAAAAACAAAAAACAAGAGATATTGCCGAAACATTATAAAAAGAAGTAACAGCACAGAAAATGGGTGGCACATAAACACATAGACACATAGAGAGAGAGAGAGAGAGAAATACACAAAAATAAAAAAATAAAATCAAAGAAAAGACAGGCCCTCGTCTCTTTTACTTCTACATATAACGGCAGAGAAAGATCAAGAGGAAAAAAATAAGGGTTTCCTGTTTGGCCCTCTCCAAAGAAAACTCAAAAAAAAAAAAAACATCTCAAATAGTACACCCTGATATTTATCCAATAACAACCGAGTATACCTTCATGAAGATAAGAGAAAATAATCAAGTTCACATACTTAAAAAATCAAAACAACAACAACAAAAAAAAAAAATACAAAACATCTCCCTTTTCTCTATTCTCTAAAATCAGATTCATTTCCTGCTTTTATACTAAAACAATAAAGTATACACATATATTATAATAAAAAAGGGGAAATGACAGGTTTAGGTCGCAAAAAAGTCTTCGCATTATCTCTATCTTTTTAATGACAATTCAGAAAGCAGAAACAATGCCTAATAGAAGCAGAATAGCATATGTAGGGCTCTACCTTACTATAAGGAATCCGAAGCCTTACTGAATATCATAAGGGTGGTTTGCGGAAGAGAATTAAAAGAAAGAAAGAAATTAGAAAAATAAAAATAAAAAACAAAGAAGGTCATTACAAAAAGGGTTGAAGGCACGTCAATCCACCAAAATATTCTTGACCCGGTATTAATGGGTGCTCCCTCTGTTTCTATCCACCGTTTCTATATTAATTGACCCACACTCCTTCTTCAACACTGGATGAGGATATGTCAGATGTAAAGAAAAAATATAAAACAAAATAAAAAAGTAAAGCTTATTGTCACAGTTGATAATATCACTCCTACACTTCAAAAACTCCCACAAACGAAACACGTGAATTCCGCCGCTGTAGCCTTGGTTGACTCTCATCATCATCATCCTGATGCTGCTGTTGAGAGACTGGAGGTTGAGCTGGGGGCACAATTTGCATGGGCACCACGTTTTCGCTATTATCATTATCATTTTGATATATACCTCGTTCGTGTAGGGGATTTGGGTAGGCATACGGACCGTTCATGGCCCATTGATCATTTGGCAGTTGCTGAGGTACTGCACCATATCCCTGAGGAACATAATTCGGCCACCCATTCTGCGGTTGCTCGTTGGCCGAGTAATAATTGCCAGGCTGTTGTTGCGAACATTTCCGCGATGCGCTTAATTGCCGCTGTGCACTCCCGGGCCCCATATTTGGGGCAAGAAAGACATTGGAGTTGTTTTCCACTCCCATCGATCCTTGACGCCGCAAGCCTTTCTGTGAAGGGGGAATCTGGTAGGATACACTGCCTCTTGGCGTAGTCGGGCGCGAATTATCTCTTGAATGGTATCGTGTCTGCTGCAGAAATCTATTGCTTCCAGTGCGTTGACGTCGCCTCACTAGGCAATAGTACGTCCCGACGATAACCGCAATGAGAATAAGAATAAGGAGACCAGCACCAGTTAATCCAATAATAAGCCACAAAGAATCCGTAGTAGATCCCACAACTTCTGAAGTCTCATTTACAGAAGACATTGCGCTGCAAAAGAGTTTCTTTTCACGGTGTTTATTACCGTCTCCACTTCCTCCAGACTACTATATCTACCTTATATATGTTTATTTTTCCCTTTTATAAACAATCCCCTATCTATTCCAAAGAAATACGAAAAAAAATATACTGGGACAGAAGAATAGAAGAAAGTATTAAGAGACATATACACAAAGAAAGTCTACGAAAAATGGTTTCTACACACACACACACAAACAAACAAACAAACACACAAACAAAGAAGTAGTAGAAATATCTCTATAAATAATTATCTACATACACAAAATAGAATAATCACCTCTTTTTTTTCCCCTTTTCTAAAGTCTATATACTGAGAGTAACAAACGATTCCGCTCCAAGTAATCTAGAAAATTCACGTGTCCACCACCCATTTTCACAGTGAGTCGTCCGCTGTCAATCGATAAGTGTACCACACGTGCCGCAACTCCCTTTCCCTTCTGAGTATTATCGTTACCAAATGTGCATTGATACACGCAAGGAGCTTGACGCTTCATGTACAAATCGAGCCCTCGTCGACGTGTATCACGAACAATCTCCTGTACCATTGCGTGAATGACTTCACCCAGTTGTTCCTTCGTGGGTGGCGGGGCCAATGCACGTCGTAATCGAGTAATCATTTCTGAATTGTACGTCGTCTCGCCATTGCGAGGGACAACAGAGTGCCACTTGTTGTTGCTAACAGCATGGTCATTAGTAGCATTATCATTATAATTATAATTATCATCATCACGAAAAGAAGAAGAAACCGTTTTCGGGACAGTCGGCTGTGAGGCACATTTAAAAGCAGAAGGAGAACGTTGTTGTTGTTGTTTTTCCTCTTGTTGTTGTTGTTTTTGCGTTTGTGTCCCTGTCATGCTATGACTCCGAGAGCCATCACTTTGGGAAAGTTGAGAGTGACGCTGCAAAGACATTGCCCGCTGTTTTGTGTGCTCCACGTCGCTGTAGCTTTTCTTCATGTATGTACCCGTGTTTGTAGCTAAAGGCGTGAGAGGCGCCTTCACAGATGAGCGCTTGGACGACGTGCTATCACCCCGGCTCGCAGAAAGTGATCTGCTTTTCCCAGATTGTTGTTGTTCTTCTCGCTCCTTTTCTCCATCCTTCTGCTTTGTTTGAGGATTATGTGACTGACTCAGTTCGAGTTGCCTGTTCATGGATGCCAACTGCTTTCTAAGTTGTTGGTTCTCTTGCTGCAGTTTTTGCATGGTGGACAATGTTGCAGTCGATTGTCTCAGCTCCTCAAGTTCCTGACGCAGCGCTGCTGATCGCGCGCGCTCCTCCTTAATGGTTTGAGAGGCCTTATGCAATAGTTCGATAAGACGCTGCTCCTGTGCAGCCTCCAGCACTGTGGCTTCCGGTTGTCTTGTAAGGGGACTTCCAAGACTTGCAGGAGAGAGTGGTGGAACTCCACACCCCACTGGTTCCTTGTTGCTGCTGCTACCACCACTACTACTGCTGTTACTACCTCTGCTCCTGGGACAATTGACTTCACCTTGATCGTATGCTGAATGCAGCGTAGCAGAAATCATTCTGTCTTGGTGGTGCTTCATCATATCTCTCTCGGGTTCACTGGGTGAGGAGATGCCTGAAACCTCCATGGAAGTCTGCAACATATCGTTTGACCAACAATCAACTCACTCACTTTTAGCCCTATATATATATATATATATATATACCTTTTTCCCTTTTTTCTCACTATTTTAAATTTCTTATATTTTTTCTTTTCGTTTTATCGGAGCCCTTACGTCGTGGAACAAGGAAAAGACCCAAAAGAAAGCATCAGCATAAAAAGACGAAGAGGGTAACTAACCACTGCGCAAATAACAGAAAACACAGACGTACAAAGAACAATATTAAAAAAAAGTGATATCATAGGAAGTGATTATATCATACAGGGCGACCTCGCCCTGGAGGAAATCCTTCTCCAGAATCTGGTCCCTTCGTGGTCTTTGTAGCGCGGGTCACTTTCTTGTTGTACTCTTTTCGACCAGCTCCTGCCTTCGCCTCCTCACGGCGCATGTGCGCTTGAATACGCCAGCGGTCTTCTGTCGAGACGAGCAGCCGCCCAATCACGATGGAGGGGCATGCAGGTGTTGGTGCTGCTGTTGCCGACGCAGCTGATTTTGCCCCAACACCCTCTTTATCAGAAGCGGTCAGTAAACGCCACGTGGTGTCCGCGAGACGACTGTACGCAGGGCACTCATTTTGTGGAATGTTTGGGTACTCATTAAAGTACTTGACGAACTGCGTATAATCAGGCATTCGTGCTGATGGCGCCGTACAGTCACTTCTCAAAGAGACTAACAACAACACCACGTGACTCCTATTTTAGTTCTTTTTTCTTTACCCCTAAATAGATATGGTAACATGCATCCAAAGATTAACACATACATATATATTGTAGAAAAAAAAACATTGAAAAAAAAAGTTATAACAAAACAAGAAGCAATTAACAGAAGCACAGCAATCAAGATGATTGGTGATCACGCAAAGACCGCAACACCAACACCAACACCAACAATAACAATAAAAGTAGTAGTAGTAGTAGTAGTAGTAGTAGTAGTAGTAGTAGTAGTAGTACTAGCAGCAGCAGCAGTATAGTAACTTCAAAAAATAAGAATAGTCGAAGAAACACCACTCTCTGATAATTGCGTTACTTTAGTTACTCGTTTGGGAAGTAGCTCTGTACGCGTGCCTCCATCTCGGCAACGGTGACATCGTCCTGCGCTTCAACAATGCAGGCGGCCACCGCAACGGTGCGCCGCACAGCCGCAGTGGCGTCATTCTCACTCCGTTGACCGCAGACCCACACGAGACCGTTCGCACCAATGCATACCTCAAACGGCACGCGGTCTCCCAAGAGCGCGAGAAGACGTGAGGCACCATCTGCGGCAAGAAGACTCCGTGCATACGGCAACGGCACACGAACGACAGTGCCTCCGCTGAGCGGACCGAATGTCGCGTCAGCGGAAGTCCAGTCGCGCGCGACGAGACCAACTTCGCCGGCCATACAGCTCAGCTCCACCTCATCCCCTGCAGTCTCCACTGGTCCACCCATTGTTGTAGTAGTTATAGTTTCACTCCGCTGCGGCCGCACAAATGCGTACACAACGTCGCCCTCTTGTAGCCGCGGACGACTGGACTTGGTCGCCCCGTCAAAGCTCAGGGCATCAAGCACTGCAAGAGATGGAGCACCGGTATAGCACAAGTAGTAATTCGTCGTTTTCTTCATTACAATCGCCACAACCGGGTCCTTGGGGACGTAGGTATACCGACGAGCCGCAGGGGGATCAATTGTGTAGCGACGCACATGATTTGGTCCAACGCTACATGATACTGGCCCACAAAACTCCGCGGAAACAAAGGTGTTAGTTCCTTCTACAGCGCCTTCGTTGTTGCTATTGCTGCTGACAGGATCCTGTGGAAGAGGTCGAAGGCCATTTCCAAGTGTCACAATCGCAGTTGGCTCCAGCAACAGCACAGGGTCTCCTGGAAGACAGACGTGTGTACGTGATGGCACTAGCTCCCGCAGACCCGCATTAGATTCCACAATCATTGACGTCTGCGCCATACTTCTCCGCTCTTTTTCTTTTTCTTTTTGCTCACACCTATCGGTCTTCGCCAAATAATAAACAAATAAAGCAGAAGAAAAATAAAAAGAAAAAAAAAAAAACAATGTGACACTAACTCAGAAATCTGTGGAAATGAGATAAGAACAAGAGACATCGATAAATATGCAGATATATAAATGGGAAAAGGAAGAAAGGAAGCAACATGTGGGGAAACAAAAGGGTAGTGTATCGTAGTGTAATACAAGAACTAATTCCCAAGCTCACGTTTGAGGTCTCGCAAACCTGCCTGTAATGATGTCATGCGTTCCCTCCATGCAAGTGCTGCTGATGACACACTATCCTGTGTGCCAGAATGAGGTGTATGATGCCGTACTGCCGACGGAGATGTCTGCAACGTGTACAAAGTGTGCAGTGGTGATGCCGTTAGATGTGGTGTATACTCGCCCTTTTCGCGAATTTCTTGATTATGTTGATACTTTTGTAGTCGCGGTGTATGTACGATGCCGTAGGGTGAAACTCCTGTTTCCGGCCGAAGCTCCCGCACTTGATCGCGAACACTGAGAAGCGTTCGCGCTGTGGGATTCACAGGAGGAGGAGGCAAAATGCGTGTGTATAGCGTTTGCACGTTGCCGTGCAGAGACACTGTTTCATCCTGTTGTTGTTGTTGTTCTTGTTGTTGCAATCGTTCTTGTTGTTGTTGTAATCGTTCTTGCTGTTGTTGTTGTTGCAATCGTTCTTGTTGTTGTTGTTGTTGTTGTTGTAATCGTTCTTGTTGTAGTAGTTTTTGCTGTGTAGCCTCAGCAAATGCAGTGAAATCGTCTAGGAGGCGACGGAGACTCACCGCTGGTGGCTCAGCGTCTGCACACACCCCGTGTGCCACCTGTCCATCGCGATGGTGTGCAATAACGTTAGCGATCTGCTGGATGCTATTACGTGCGTCCTGAAGTTGCTGCTGTGTTGCCGTCCACTCCGCGCGCAGCAGTGCGGCGAGACCAGCGGCGTACTCAACCTCCAGCGCCGCCCGCCGCGCGGGTTCCTCAACGTCCGCCAGCGCCGCCAGCGCATTCTCGAGGAGCAGTTGGTTTGTGATGTACGCCCACCCCAGCAGCTCCTCCTCCGCCCGCTGCCGCGCAGCTGCGAGTGCCATGGACATCCCGGGCTATGCTCCTGAGAAAAGAGAAAGAAAGAGAGGTCGTAAGAATGGATGCAGCTAAAATACAAATAAGTAGCAAGTGTACATAAACACCACACCACATATGAACACAAAGCAAAAGCAAAACACACATGTGAAGAAACAAAAAGAAAAAAAGAAAATATACCCAAATTAATTTGTCAAATGTTTGTGCCACCTCGTAAAATGACCTTTCCCGGAAATCACCTGCAGGAGGTTCATATTTTCACTGATGATAGAAACAATAGTAAGTACCAATCGAAACAGAACAAGATACGAGTAAAATAAATAAATAAATAAAGGAACAAACAATAACTCGTAAAGAATAAAACAAAAATTCATACATGCGGTACTCCCCCATGTATTCACCATATTACATAACTGAACAACTTCAACTGGATTTTCTACGTCGTGGTTTCTTTACCGTTGGTGGTGTGCGCACCCCATTTTCTTCCTCTTCCACCCCCAATTCTGCTTCCTCCTTGTTACTCATAGAAGAGACAAGCAATCTCGCACTCTCTTCGCGCCGCTGTTGCTGATGTGATCCTGCAAAGCCACCCACACGTGGCATTGCTTCGGTAACACCTTCGATAACTGTCTGGCGAACATCCTCAAGCATGGATCCTCTCGTGTCTTCTAACACACGACGCATTTCGCATCGCAGCACAAGTCGCAGTGCCTGGTCGGGAGAACGATAGGTATACGCAAAAAATAAGAGAGTTGCTCCAACAACAAGTGTCACGAAAACAAAGAAGATATTGTTACTGTTGTTATTGTTATTATTGCTGTTACCGCCAGTAGCCCCCAGCGCATAGTTCAGTGTTCGGGGGAGAAATGGTCGAATTGCATAGGCCACACAAACTACAGCAATGCAGGGCAGTCTCGCAGCGGCTGTACGTGCAGGAATGGTGAACAACAAAAGGATAAGGAGGAGTATGGCACAGTGAAACATTGCACCGATACCCATCGTTCCCTCCACCAACGACTGCTGAAATCCCTCAACACGTTCCAGCACTTGCAGCATGTTGGATGCATAAGCCTCAGTACGGCTCTGAAACGCCGCTGTCTCACGTGTAATCTCCTTCACAGCAGCTGCAGCGTGAGCAGCACCTTCATCAAGTGCTACATGCATTCGACTTAAACTCAAGCCTGCATCTGTCACGGACTGCATAACTCGTTCCGTAGATTCCCTTAAGGACTCAAACGCCTTTGATTGACCATCTCGTAATTCTTGCAGTTGGCCATAGAGTCGCTGTGTTTCGATAAAGTTACTTTTCTGCTGTCTTGTTGCCTCTTCCACAGACCCCAGCAGCTCATCGCTGGAGTCCCGAAGCGACTGGAGGGTCTCTGATGCTGCAGCTGCACCCGCATAGAGCGTCTTCACAACAGCTTCTGTCCGCTCCTGAAAGACCTCTTCTTGAATGTAAAGACACAAGACATCAGTATGTAGTCGATACTGCGCATATACGAGGTACTGCGCGTCCCCCAGATGTTGTACACACTGCCGTATATCACTATCACGGTCGATAGAGCAACGCGGCCACGAACGGTGACCCCCGTCGGATTCGCCGTCGCATGATGCCATCCTTAGAGCCAAACGACTGCGTGCACCATCGTCTGTGCGAAGTGATCCACATCCTTCCTTGAGCGATTCAATAGCATTTTTCCAGCAGGTGCTCACCCGACTCTTGGCCTCAAGCTCATCCAATAGTTGCATCACGTGACGATTGGAATGGGTATTAGCTTTGCGTCTCACGAGGGATAGAGGTGGCAATCCAGGGTTTCGATACTTTTGCTCAAACGTGAATGTGGAGTGTGCAGCTTCCTTCTTTTCCTGTGGTGTCTGAAATGGCACTGACAACCACACCGGCCAAGCCATAGTACAGCATGGAAAGGATAGCTGTATCAGGAACAGCAGTATAAAGGAATAGGAGCGAAGGAAGATAAAGTACATGAATACCACGAATATTTTTTGCCTGGCCAAGTCTAATAGAAACAACAAAAAAAGAAAACAGAAAAAATAAAGACATGATCAAAATAATTACAGAGAATCGGAAAACAATTGGGTTTTCACCTTCAAAACACTTCTCTTTTCTCCCTTTTCCCTTTTTTTTTTGTTTTGATCCATAAAAATATTTATATTCGTCAGTCACAATCAGCAGCATTTATGGTAGAGGAAATGACACTCTTTTAGTGAAAAGAGGAAACTGGAATTTCTCTAGGGATGATGTCATACGATATAGCATTTTGCTTATGTGCTTGTTGCTTTCTCTGTCCAAACGTCTCAGACTCTCCTGCCGTGGTGATACGTCCAGAGAGGAAGGAATATGCTGCCGTTCGGGACTCTCCTTCTTGTTGTTTCCCTTGCGACTGCGCTACCCCAGTTGACGCACCTGTATCTTGTTTGGCAACACTGTAAGTATCGTGAAGACTCTCCTCTCTCATTCCTGGGGATAGAGTAGATCGTCGCCTCAAAACTTCTTCACGCATGCGGCGATCACGATTGCGAAGAGCGGCTTCGTCTGTTATTTGATTGAACGACATGTCACTGCCGTAGCGCTCGGCCAGTGCACGACCGGTATCGTCCATCACGAGATTCCACGTACGCGGTCGCACAGCACTGAAACGGCTGGGCACAATAACGTCACACTCGAGTGGTTGTAGTGTTGGCATCATTACAACCCTAAAAACAAGAACAATAAGAAAGTGTAACTTGACTTCCTCTTTCTTCTTCTCTAACGATCACCCAGAAGAAAATACATGAGGGGTGAGGCACACAGAATAAAAAAAAAAAAAAAAAGAGAGAAAAGAAGGGGAAGAAAAAACAATAAGAACAATAGTTAAACAAGGAAAAATAATTAAACCCAAAGTAACACATAATGTTTCTCCCCAGAAAAAAAAAAGAAGCAAACAAAAGGTAATCAAGAAATAAAGACTTGGGACCTTACACTGATACCCCTTAACTTAGATTATATCCCGACCAGAGTCTCTTTCAAGCACAATCCGTTTCAACAACATTGCATGGAGTGGTTCCATTTTTTCCAAACAGTGGTGGGTCTGCAACATCACCCACACTGCAAGAGCATCGTCCCCATCAGCATCCCTCTGAGGTTTATCAACAGATGATAGTGACTCACAGAGAAGCTCCTTCATCTGGTCCAGTAGCAAGAGCGACATGTCAAAGGGGATATTTCCTTCAGACCTATTGATGTGGTCTAGCATTACACGCATAGTGGCCTGTAGAGAAGTGTCATGTATATTCTCTACTCGGTAATCACCTTTTATCATAGATATATCATCTTTCTTTTGTTGAGGTAAAGACGCCAGCTGCATAACGTGACACCAGAGTGAATGATTAAGTGTTGGTTCTACGCTATGAGCACACCTAATTGCCAGCTCCCACCAAGAGAGTTTTTTCTGCGCTTGCTGTTTCTTAAACTCATACATGTCGTCGTTAAAGTCAGCTGCACATGCGGTAACAAGGGCAGCCAACGTACGCGGTTGCAATGCGTTTGTCGTGGACCGTCGGTAGTGGTGCAGAATGCGTAGTGCAAGTGACCATCGTGACAATCGCTTGATTGTGTGCATGTTATCTGATTTTTGTTCATGTCGCTGCCACAATGCTGTATCAGGGTGGAAATAATAGTAATGGCGTCCACCTCGAGCGTCCATATCAAGTTGGGTATGCAAGCGCTTCAGCGTCTTAAAGGCCAGTTTAAACACAATAAGAATTACATCAAGTGAACGCGGTTGACGAAGTAGTTCTTCTTCTCGAGGTATGGCTTCAGAAGAGAAGTGGGTCACGTGAATGTCTGCCAGAAGTTCCATAAGTTTTTCTTCCATTTGAGCCCCTCGAAGGAGTGGCTCCACAAGCGGGACATACACCGCTAGCTGACATAGTTCCGGGCCACTAAGGAACAACCCTGGCCATAGCAGACGGCCGTATGTCGCCCAGTAAGACTCTATTTCAGAACGCGATGCATTCGGTCGTGTGTGAAGTGACAATGGAGGTTTTCCACCGCGTCGCTGAACTTCACGTAGCAATTCATGTTCGCATAACCACGGCCACCGCTGTTTCGTCAGCTTTTCTACAGAAGAATGACATGCATCCCATACCCCTGACACGGTTTGATGCGACACGAAGCCGTGGAAAACCTCCCATCGTAACTTCTTCATGAAGCTTTCTACTGCAGCAGATGATGTTGCTATGGTATCATTTCCTTTGGAGGAAACCAATCGTCGCCATTCACGCTCGTAAGGCACAAGTAAAACGTGTAACAAATGATTTTCCATACAATGCTTAACTAGTTGTGTGTCTACACCCAATTCAGTACTATCGATTTTGTCAACCCACAACAACACCTCTGTGCGGTAATGCTGAAGCAGAAGCTTTAGCTCAAAAGGTCTGAAACGCCCTGAAAAACTCTGGCGTGATAGACTTTCTAACATTCGTGAAGTGGCAAGAACAATTAAAGGTGCGAGATGGCATAGCTGATCAAGTTCCTCATCAGACAACAAAGGCCGTTCCAAAGGCATCCATGGTGTTGAACTACCAGAGTGGTGAGAGTTACTCATCCATCGCCCTAAAGAAGAAATGTCTCCCTCATTCTTCCAGGAAGCCCCTGATGTGGTGATAGCAGCGACCAGATCAACAATTTCTTTTTCATTGAGGGAGTGACTGAGACGCCTCAAATTCATTCCACATACATCCCTCTCCACTGCAGTTAATTTTGACCACAAAAAAGAACGCAGAAGGACTTCATACTGTGATGGTGTAGGTATGACACCCATTTCTTCTACCATATAGAGCAGAACTCTGCTACACATGATGGCTCCACTGTGACGTTTAACAGAGCGAAGCACATCGGTTAAACCCTTTTCGATAGAGGCAGACCCTAATTGAATATCTTGCCGCACCGTCTTTACAAGATGTAATGCAGTTTCCCAGGGGCCACAGGTAGCGACACAAGAAAGTAAAGCACCAACAACCATCCCCCAAGAACCTCTCGTCTCACCTGAGGAATGGTGATGCTCCACTCTCTCATTAAACAGGGTGAGGGCATTTTTCCACGCGTGTAGTTGTGTAAGTGTTAAAATAGTGTCCTCCATTTGTTGTCCAGGTGGAATCTTACACCATCTCTCCTCACTCTCTTTTGTAGCTTCCAATATAACACGATACGCCAACCTCTCACGACGTTCCCTTTCCTCTTTTAAAAGAACTGTCGTTCGAAAGAGTGTTTCCGAATCGGTGGTCTTGCAGTGTTGCATCGCGGCAAGCGCATGACTCCATTGACCTTTGCAAATAAATACCTGAATGCAACGCTTAAAGATTGCCTCAATATCATCTTCTGATGCTAAGAGAGTGCCCGATTTTGTTTTATTATCACTCTCTTGGGTAGTAACTGTACTGCACCGTAGCAAAGACTCATACAAAATTAGGGCAGTAGGTAAAGCATCCGGATGCTCCAATCCAGCCGCAATGATTTGCATAAGCTCGAAGGGAACGGGTAAATCCCGCGACACCATATGCCGTAAGAGTTCTACAGACACACGAAGCGACAAGTTACGAAGTATATCGTTCTCATTCATCCAGAAAGTCTTTAACGGTTTGTTGAATAGGTCAACATCTTCTAACGATCCCACACAAGGAATGAGAAATAACATAACATTCTCTAAATCGGATGCTTGAGATGGTTTTGCAATTTCACAAAGGATAGATGGCAACATTTTCTTTATGTGTGGAACCTCACCTAATGCCTTGACAACAGTGTCCCTTGTTCCCTCATTTTGACATGATACCAGTTGCAGAAGTATTGAAAAGGCACCTGTATAGTTTTTGCTTACAGTCAAAGCAAGAACTGCGTAACAGTCAAGCACTACTCTGTAGGGTGTGTTGAACTCTCTGAACTCCTGCAATACACGCCCGTATGATAGTGGAGACAAACGAATATAGTGAAAAAGCCTAAGACATCGAAGAAGAATAGGTTCTGAAACGTTGGGTGTAAAAGTAGAAACCACTATACAACAATCATCATACCGTTGATGATCAAGCAAGAGTTTTGCTGTGCGCATTACGGCATGAGGAGACATACGTAACTGTGGGGGTTCTTTTTCATTCTCTTTCGTAGAAACTGTCTTCAAGTTATCTGATACCCGTTGTACCTTTTTCCAAGCCTGTAACACACCAACCCAGTCATTGCGTTTTGAAGCTATACGAATTAAGTTTTCACCGTGTTCCAGAATACAGTAGTGTTTCAGTAATTTTTCTGCTTTTGTAGGATTAGGAGCGCAGAGTTGAAGCATCTGAAGTACACGGTACCATTGTCCAAGAGCTGCACATAGTGGAACAGCCAAACTACGCATAGTCAACGTGTCAGCAGGCAGACGCAATTGTGCATACAATAAAGCTGGTTCCCACAGTCCCCTAGCAATGAATAAATGCTCCAATTGTGGAGCAACTCGCTCCCTAGCATTCGGTTGCATCGCAGCGTGCACTGTGAGGGCAGCTTCCCAGCGATCACTCTCAGCGAGTTCCGAGAATACCGCAGTGGGACGCTTAGAGACAAGGAGTGCGGCTTCCCAGCAGCCGCACGCACATGCCTCAGAAAGGAATTCTTGCAGAAGAGTTGGATCCAGTGACTCCGCATTTTCTTTACGCCTTGCGTTAATAAACATCGATACAGTGCGCCCCGCCCGCTTCATTTCTTCTTCTTTCACTCCGTGGAGATATATAAAGAAGAAGCGTGCGGTCGTAAGGACTTCGTCCATGGGAGCGTTAGCGAGTGTGTGTGTGATAGCATGCCAGACAGCCTCCCAGTTGTACTGCTGCCGCTGCATATTGTTATGATGTAGTGTTAAAGGCGGCAGCAACACACGGAGGTGTGGAGTGTGTGTTAATAACACGGGATACTGCCTCAACAGATCTAAAGCTTTCACCCAATGCTGCTCTCCCATCAAGGCAAACACATCTGTTGCTTCTTCCACTGTAAGATCGCATGGTTGCAGATGTCCCTCTACAAGACGCAACAGTATTTGTTGTTTTTTCTCTTCAGCATTTACACTTGACTGCCCTCCACCACGGTTTACTTCATTGCGTAGTTCGCATGCTACCTGCAAGACTCCCGGTTCGTTGCTGCAAGAGAGAACAGACGCGACAGCCAGCGCACGCCACCATGGAGCTGCAGGAGTAAAACAACGAATAAAATTTTCAGTGATAGTCCCACTAGGGGCGGTACAAGAAGCAAGCAAAGAGGACATGATTTTTGATCCAGACTCCCAATGACGACCAGATGCTGCGGCGAGCATCATGGGATGCGCAAGGGCTGGTGCTTGCTGAACGAGACGTTCTTGGGAACCTGCAAGAAGCGCTCCCCGCCAGTTCCCGGCATCCTGCAACATACGACTGCAATGATGAAGGTGATAGGTTGCTAATGGCACTCGGCGACGTCGAGCGGCAAGAACAATTGCAAGAAGGAATTCAGCCTTATTGCTATTGTTGTTACCGGAATAATCTGTGAGCAACGCATCTGCTGCAGTGCGGTAAAGAGCACGGGCAGAAAGTGGACTGTTGTGTAATCGGTCACACACTCGTACTGTCTCTTCCCAGGTGCCATGCTTTGCGACAGCCGCAACAACCTCAGCGTAAGTTCGTGTAGTTGGTACACACGGAAGTGTCACTGCCCCTGCGAGAAGCTTGACCGCACGCCGCCAGTCACCGCGCCTTAATGTAGACAGTACCACCTCCTCCACTTCACGCGCAGAGGGATACATAATTCAACTTGTCTCCCTTTCAGTACCTTCCCACGTGTTTTTGATTGTTGTTGTAGTTGTTATTGTTATAATAGAGGTGTGTTTGAATGTGTGTATGAGTGAGTAATATTAAAAAAAGAAGAAGAGGTACAAGAAAGCATACCCATTAGTTGGGATACCGCTATTAGTATGGAATACGTCAAGAGGCACCTTCTGTTCACATGGTCAACAAGACCTTTTCTCGTTTTCTTTTACTTTTTTTTTGTTTTTTTTTTCTTTTCTTTTTCTCAGAGAGATATCTCCACGTCTACATCCTCTTCAGAAGCATCATGAGGAGATGCGACTTTTCCCTCTTTCTTCTCTATATTACAATCACTAACTGATTGAAGTGCGTTTGTTAACGTTCGGTGTTGCTCTGCAGCACCCTCTTTTAGCATTTCCCGAATCTCTTCTCGGAGAAGGTACATGTCAGCGATACGCTCCTCCATCCTTCTAATAGACTCATCAAACAATGCCCGCTCCTTTCTGAGGGCGTCTAACACCGGCTCTAGCGACTCACACCTGTAAAGAAGAAGATCTGCTACGAGAGCTTCGTAATCTCGTTCTGTCGGCGACCAATGCACTGATGATGATGATGATGATGATGATGATAATGATAATGATGGTGACGGTGACGGTGACGGTAATGATGGGAGAACCATAGTTATCTTTTCTCCTTGTTGCCGCGGTTTGGCAACAATTGTCGGGCGATCCACTGTCATACGTGGTACATTGGCAGTTTCTTCTTCTGACACCGCTGATGCAGTGATATTTGTAGTGCTACTGGTACTGCTTTCATCTTTACTTTTGCTGTGTCGTCGACGAGCGTCTCTTGACGAAGTTCTTTTCTTCTCTTTCTTTCCGGTTGAATACCAAGCAACTGATGTATGGGATCTACACATGATATTAACCGCATTGCAGCAACTCCTCGCATACAAGCGACGTGGCAGAATTGCCAAAACTAACATACAGTTTTTCTTCCTCTTCCTTGCAGAAACAGGGAGAGAAAAAAAAAAAAATTAGAAGAAAAACAACAAGGAAAGGTCCTCTTGTACACCCGGGGGAACCCAAAAAAAAGAGAAAAAAAAAAAGAAACAGTGATAGTACAGAAAGAATTAGATACCCCTAGCAACAGTACGTCTACAGTTAACACAGCTACATGAAACTCGGGTATGATACAAATATACGTTAGTCATTCCTGTTTTACCTTTTTTTCTTTTTCTTCTTCTCCCCTTTTTAATCGGTTTAATTTAGGGCAATACACAGACACAAACAAAGTGAGTGATAGATAGAAACGCTACTCTCTCACGGTGTACACAAAGAGTCGATACATATCACTATCAGCAAGCGGTGTGTAGCGCACCTGATCTCCCCAGATGAATCTATCGCCTTTCGTGTAATACAGTCGCATGTATGGCACAACCCATGTAATCTGCATAAATACTCCATACCCTTTCGCATGTGCTAAAAGAGCATCTACACCACGCAACATAGCTTCCACATCATCCTCTAATGTTTCGCTTTTTTTATCTGCCTCAAGGGCATCCATTGTGCCCTTGTCAATAACAGCATCAAAAGGACCAAACGCATGAAACTCCTCAAGACGGCGAACGTCACCCACCACCCACTGTACATTTGGCAACACCTCAGGTGTGTACTTTGCTCGCATCTTCTCAATGACGTTGGGTGCGTAATCCATTGCCACCTGCTCTAGAGTGAACGGCAGCCCACGCGCACACACAGCGGTGTACAAGTCCATGCACAGTGACGAGTTCCCTGTTCCCAAGTGCAGCACTCGCAACACCTGTCGCCCCTCTCCACCCCGCCGCTGAAAAGCCGCCATCAATTCGTCGCAGATCGCCGCGACGGTGGCGTTGTGGACGGACGGGAACCAATTGTACTCCTCCTCTGCGTTGTAGCGCCGTTCCCAGTAGTCCCGCCGGCTGTATTCAGCAACGTCGTCCGGCTCCATCGTAGCGGTGTGATCTCGGCTGTGTGATCTCCCCCACCAACAAGAGCAAAGGCAAAAAGGGGGAAAGAGAATGAAGGAGCACAACAACAATAATAAAAACAGCAGACATGGTATACATTAATAAACGTGTAAATAATAATAATAATAATAATAATAATAATAATAACACAGAATCGGAAGAAGGGGGAGTAAAGCGATTGACATTGGCAAATGTAGATTCCTCGTAATCGCAACCATGCAACCCAAAAGATATATATACGGTGGTGGAAAAACAACGAGCACGAAACAAAATGGAACCGTATATTACCGCTCCAGATCAAAAAAAAAATAAAATAAAATAACAGCATATCGAAAACCCACAAACGTTTCAAATTTCTCAAAGCAAATTGCCCCAAAAAGAAAAAAAAAATGTTCCTCAAAACAAAACAAACAAAAAAAAAAACAGTTTTCATCCACAAACTCTGGGTGTTTTTCCCCCCTCTACCAGCAAGGAAGAGACCAAATGCTCCTTTCTCGGCCTTCACACAAGAAGAAACAGAACGGTCAGATATGGTAGAAACAAAAAATCCTTAGAGCAAACAATGAGAAAAAAAAACCTTACTTGCGCCTCTCCAAAGAAGAGAAAGCTAATACTGATTCCCGGCACAAGCATCGAAAATAAGATAGAAAAACAATTGAAAACGACGTTTTAAAACAGAAAGAATAAAAAGAGAGTGATTTTCTCAAAAAAAAAAAAAAAAAAAGATCTCAGAATAAGATTAACTCAGTTATCTGAGTTCCTTCCATAAATGAAGCAAACGGGAGCAAAGAGAAATATTTCTTTTCTCACTTTTAAAGAGAAGCCTATTCGTGAAATGCACGAGGGCATCTCCATATTTTCTTTTTTCTCAACACAACAACAAGAAAGAGAAACAGCGACCCGCCACCTCACCCCCCTCCACTTTTACAGACACACACACGCCTTCCTTAAATACAGGGGTGTGGGTGGGAACCATCTGGAAGAAAAAAAAAGTAAGATTCACCGAACTCGTTGATCTAAATCCAAGCAAAATAATTCAACGGGGGAAAAAAAAAGATGTGACACACGACGAGAACATTGCTGATTGGCACTCTTCCATCCCTTTCCTTTTCACCTGTTTCTCGTCTTTCTTCCGCATCACTCAATTTGCCGAACCACATCTTCTGGGATACTTGGAATTCGGCCCCACCGATTTGTTCCCGTGAGGGTCACGATCACCTCATCTGCTGAACCATGCCTGCATAACAGCAGCGACCCCACAGGCACCTCACGCACGCAACCAGCGCCCGGCTCCATCGCTGGTGGATTCGCATTTAGCAGCACGCGAAGTACACTCTTGTACACATACTTCACCAGAAGGGCGTTGCCGAGCAGCTCCGTCCATCTGCAGCGCACACGCACGTGGAAAGCAAGCTGTTGACACCCACGCTCAATATCGCGAAGACGCACACTACTGCCTTCCCTTGGGCGAACCCACATAATTTCCAGCAGCGACTTCCAGAATGAGAGATTGCCAATATCGCACAACTCCAACACGGTTTGGCAACCATTCAAAAAGTCTACACCGCGCCATGTCGTAAACATAACTTCCATCAGAAGATTTCGACAAACACCCTCCAATTCCTTCGTACATTTTTCACGCACAAGACATCCCAGCTGCTCGTCGGCGTCTTTCACATGGTGCAGTTCTTCGGTAGACAAAAAGCACCTTAGAGAACCAGGGGCTATCATCCATCCCACAGCTTCCCTTGTACAATTTTCATGAAGGTAACAGAGAATTCCGGCATCTCTTTCTAGGAAAAGACCCCATGAGCGTTCGTATGCACCCTCCACCACTACAGTATATTCGACAGGCAGTAGCTGCTGAATGCGATCCTGAATTCGCTTAGAACACACAGATCCCATGTAAGGGAACTGTTTCTCCCGCAATGCGAAGAACGTAGCTTGCACCTCTTCCACAAGAATGTGTATCATAAAGCAATTCACATCAAAGGCAATGAGTTGATCCGATGATGGAACACCTGTGGTTCCAGAGTCAGAAAAACTAGAAGAGTCAGTATGAGTTTGATGATCTGACATCTGGAATGTGGTCTCTTTCTAACACAGAAAAAAATTCAAGAAAAATGACAGGGGGAGGGAAAAAAATGAAACAAAAAAACAGGAAAAAGCCCTACCAAATAGCACTACCAGATATACGAAAACAGCATTGCCGAGAGAAAATATAACTTATTTCATACGAAATTCCCCACAATTGATCTCTCTAGAATACATAAAAAAAGGCCAGAGAAATACAATATATTTAGTAATTTTTTTCACTTTATCTTCGACATTTTTTGTTTTTATCAACATTCAGAAAGGAGTATTCACTATTAATTCATTTTATTAATACCAAGAAAAAAGAAATGCTAAAAAACCGTTTTAACCCACCTCCCGAGGAAGAAAAAAAAAATGACAGACTGGGTGTGGTTTTCAACAACTTACCCTAATCGACAATTTCTACATCGATAAATGGAGAAAACATGATATGATACATTTCATTAAGTGTCATATTAGAGCATTCCTTTCCCATGAACAAAAAAAGTAAAGGAAACAATATATATATAAATAAATAAATAAATATATATATATATATATATTTCCTTCCAGAATTCAGTACTTCTGATTTTATCAATTGGTG
>NW_021639877.1:294991-296181 GCF_002087225.1 Trypanosoma theileri
CTGCCAAGCTCACAAACGCAGCAAAAGCAGTTCGCAGAGCCCACACACGCCCCACATAACCCCCTGCATTGAGGTAAACATACGTTCCTCTTGTCTGTACTATGCGTTGACCAGGAATAGACTCTGCAACATCAAACATGCTCTTGTAAAACCACTGACATTTTTCTATAGAATCCCTCGGTCCCTCTGTGACAACAAGTTCCAACTGAGGTGTGGAACACAGCGGATGCGCTGCAAAGAGTAGTGGTGCTGTTGCCTTTCCGTTCTGTACAGCAGTGGCATCAAATTTAGCGGCGGTGGGTGCCGTTTTCGCCATGAAATAATCCACTGCCTGCTGAACCCTACTGGCCCCAGTGAAAACAGTGTCACCACCATCAAATACCACAACAACATCGTCATCTCGAAGACCTTCCTGTTCCATGTACTCCAGCACCCACTGAGGGCGCTTTGCGTGTGTGTACTTCATTCCGATACCAATAGTGACCACAGATACATTGGACATGATAGAACTCAGCAGCATTCGGCACCACCCAGGAGAAAATTTCGTCTGGACAACGAGAAAGACAACCCTCGGTGTGCTGCCTTGCCGAACTGGTTCTGCTGGATTTGTGACGTTCATGCTTGAGGCGCGATTAACAAAAACTCCATCTTCTGATACACTTAAGGTAAATAGCAAGCACAACAACATAGAGGCAAGAAGACCCAACCAAAGGAACTGGTATTGCCCTCTGCACTGGAGCAGAACCATTAAGCCGGAGAGCTTGTGTCTCTGGGAGAGAGAAAAAATGAAGAGTCAGAAACCAAAGAAAGAGGGTGATAAAAGAGAACGATACACACAATCATACCCAATGGAAAGAACAAACGACCAAAATACACAATGAAAAGCTGAAGACATCACCAACAGGAAAACGCACGCAACATCCAACAAATCCAAGCAAAGAGTTAAAGAAAAAAAAATGGAGTGAGAGCAACATCAGGAGGCAAAACAAAGCAAAGTCACACCGGTAATGAGGTAGATTCATTCCAGCAACACATCAACACAGCAACGCCTCAACCCAAATTCCCAGACCCGCTCGCAGCCCGCAGTGCGCACGCACCACTGGAGCAACACAAAACGTAGAGAGAATCGAATCACCCAAAAAGGCATCACCGCGTGTCTTGCCAGGGTAGCGCCACGCAAGGCGATCCAT
>NW_021639877.1:297682-298090 GCF_002087225.1 Trypanosoma theileri
TACTCCAGACTTGCAGGGGCACCCAGATGCTTTGGTCGCATGTCCAGTCACTGCGCCTTGCTGCCAAGCTCACAAACGCAGCAAAAGCAGTTCGCAGAGCCCACACACGCCCCACATAACCCCCTGCATTGAGGTAAACATACGTTCCTCTTGTCTGTACTATGCGTTGACCAGGAATAGACTCTGCAACATCAAACATGCTCTTGTAAAACCACTGACATTTTTCTATAGAATCCCTCGGTCCCTCTGTGACAACAAGTTCCAACTGAGGTGTGGAACACAGCGGATGCGCTGCAAAGAGTAGTGGTGCTGTTGCCTTTCCGTTCTGTACAGCAGTGGCATCAAATTTAGCGGCGGTGGGTGCCGTTTTCGCCATGAAATAATCCACTGCCTGCTGAACCCTACTGG
>NW_021639877.1:300169-322380 GCF_002087225.1 Trypanosoma theileri
ATATATATATATATTTCCTTCCAGAATTCAGTACTTCTGATTTTATCAATTGGTGGGTCATCCGTAATAAAACAAAGACAAAGAGAGAGAAAGAGAGAAACACACGCAAACCCCTCCTTCAATTTTTAGTTTTGACAATCTCTGGCCTTATCAATTCTTCACATGCCAGAGGTAACGACGAAAACAAGAGATTCTAGCAAAAAAAGTAATAAAACAAAGAAACAAACAAGAAAAAAAAAAACACAAAATAAAATTTTGGTTCGACGGTAATGGAGGTACATACCACCACTACATTCGGTACCAATGGTTGTCACACGACAAACAGAGTGGAGATGAGGACATCCTCAAAACTCCTTTAAGACATTTGCGCAGATGATTTATTATTGAAAAAAATTTATCCCGTTATAGTGCCTCTACACGCTCAGATAATAGTGTTTTTTCTTTATTTTTCTTTTTCATACCTTTAACCATGGTACTCCATGCATCGCGCTCAAACACTTCACAATTAAATCACCAAAACGAAGAATCCAGATTCATCATCTTTCTCATATCTACAGAGTGGGTGATCAGTGAATAATAACAGTTACCTGTGGGATACATATCAAAAGAAAAGTGAATGACATCCTATACAAGCCAACCCATCATGTAGAGACGTGAAAAAAAAAAGAAAAACATAGAACATAAAATTTTAAAAAGGGAAAAACACAAAAAAAGGTTTTTTTTTTTTTTTTTTTTTCTTACAAGAGAATAAGACACTATTATCCTTGCTTTTTCAGTTACGGGGTAAGTGCATTAGGACACGTACTTTTTTCTGGGTCTTCGGAGTTATCTCCTTGAAGTGGTTCCTCTCCAGATGTCACTGCTTTCCCACTGCTTAATTCGTCTTCAGGTAAAGTACTGCTTTTCTTGCTCTTAATGCTTGGCTGTTTTTCTGGCACTTCCGCTGAAAAAGACTCCATTGCCCCCGATAATTTTGCCTGTACGTAGCGACGGTATCGAATGTGCAGCCATCCAGTCAGTATCAGCCCCAAAACCGTAAGTGAAAGCATAATAATAAATACGTCACGAACGCAAATGCGTCCATGACATTTACCGCCCTCTCCCACAGTAGCCACATCAACATACCGATCATAGAGCTCACCAAAGGTGAAACGGTTAAGAATGAGAATCGCCAGCATAGTAGCAACAGACATAAGATTGTAGTGTTTTGCCACATCACGTGAGTAGAGCGTACGTACTGTTAATGCTATGGCCGCAGCATAACAACCATTCGCAAAGCCGTTCAAGAAAAATGGGACAGCCAAACCATTAGGAGGTACTGTCAAGAAGAGAATGTATTCGATTATCATGAGTACTGGGGCAACGAAATATGAAGTGGTGATAAGAGTACGTTCCTTGATAGCACCGCGTTGTGTACGTACTTCATAAAAACTCATTAGTATTCGCCCAAGGCCACTGCCAAGACCATGCAAGGAAACGTACAACGTGTTAAGACGCTCATCAAAGCTCTCGGCGATAGCCTCGTAGATCTGTGGAACATTATCATTCACCACAAGTTCTGCTCCCTCCACACAGAATCCAACGAAGAAAAGAATCCATAGATCTGGTGTGAGAAGGTTCCGCCAGAAAGAAGTAACATACGGCGGAGAAACCACCTCTGTAATGCGCTCCCGTGCCAGTTTCTCTTTTCTGAACGTACAAGATGCAAACGGTAGCGGAATCAAGATACCAACCGTAGAAGCCACAAGAACAATAGTCACAACGGCGACAGCAATACGTGTTTCTTGGTTAACGTTCACGAAAGCAACCACAAAATTGACGGAAAAGAGAATCACAAGAATTAGCAAAACCACGACCAAACCGTAATAGAAGCGATATATTGGAGGTTTCTGTAACAAAAAAACATCTTCTGTGCGCTCCAATTCTTCTTTTTTTTCCTTTGAATAGCGCCACCTTTGCCAACCCACAAGATGGTACGGTGGTAGTTCCTGAAGTATGAGGTTCATACCGCCAAATACGAACACAAAAGCCGTCAGAAAAAAATAAAAATCTGTGTATTTTCCCAGGAAGAAACACACATATATAGTTGAAAGAATAGAACTTCCAAGTCCTGTCATTGTCTTTAGAAGACCCACAACGTGTCCACGGTTACGTGGGAACCACGTGAGCACCGTAACAAGTGAACCCAAATCAAAGGTTGTGCATCCAATGTTCATAATGGCGTAAAAAACAGAGTAATTTACAACAGTTCCCTCAATATGATCAAGAAACGTAAACGCAATGAGTAAAGTACCCAGGCAAAAGAAAACAACGGATATACACAAAACTGGCTTGGGTCCGGCGAAATCAAACAGAGCGCCATAGGGCAGTAGAAACTGTCCAAACATAGAACCAACTGTAGTTATAGTTGTTAGTTCTTTTTGTGAAAAGTTGTGACGCTCACGAATATAGGCCCCCACCAAACCAAAGCCAAACATTGCCGATACACATATACCGGCGAAAAGTGCTGCAAATAGCAGAGTGAAACGATGGAACTCACTGATAGGTTTACCATGAACAACTTCGGGACGAGTAACATCCTCACTGGTGACTTCGGTATCACCATGAAATGATGGTATGGAGGAAACCTCCTCCTCGAACATTACTTCCTCACGCATTTGAAACAAAGAATGATGAAAAAACCTTGGCCCTTTGCAAAAACAGAGAAAAGGACTGCCTTGACTGTTCTATATTGGCAAAAGTATCAGCATTATTAGCATCATAGGCGTTCAACGAAAAAAAAAGTAAAAAAAAAAAAAAAAAAAACAAGAAAACAAACTATACTCTCACATTCCCTTCTCTCCAGATAAAAAGACATCAAAATACGCCGCGTCACAATTGCACATTGTCTAAACCCTCTGAAACTAATGTATTACCTACCCAAACCATTTTGACATTGAACCTATGGGGAAGAGAAATAATCGCGAGATGAGCTTATATATATATATTCCAAAAAGCAAATGTAACTTCTCCCATTTATAATCATCTCATCAACCACCATCTCGCCCTGTACACTCCGACTCACCTACTTGTTTTCCTTCTCAAAAGTAAGTGAATTGAGTCACAATATCCGTCTTTTTTAGGTGTCTCACGTACGATGACCCCCACGCAGTCTGAAGATCACCCACTCAGCCATCAAACACATATACAGAGAAATGTGTGCATCTATGGAGAACCCAGGGAAACGTAAAATGGGAGAAAAGAAATAATGAAGGGAAAATGGACGAGTAGGGGATCGAACCCTAGGCCTTCCGTATGCGAAACGGACGCTCTACCACTGAGCTACACGCCCCATGGCCGTTCATATGAACGACACAGCTGCAAAAGAGGCGACGACGGGGTGGGGGGTCATCAAAGGAAAAAAAAGATCCGAGAAAGGAAACGTAATGTTTTTAATGTTGCAGTCCAGAAATAATAATAATAGTAATATTAATAGTAAACATGGGAAGGTTCATGCCGAGAAGGGTATAGCGTGTCAATTCCTTCTCCTTGTATAATACACATAACCATTTTTTCTCTTTCCCTAAAATGTGCAAAAAAAATAAAGAGATGCACAGATTCAAAAGAAAAAAGAAATAAAACCGAGGACGAAATTTAAAAAAAAAAGAAAAAAAATACATCACACTGTCGCCTTGGTCTCATACCATTCAACTCCCTGCGTTACGAGCACACACACGCACACACATACATACAAACCGTCTATCATTGAAGAAAAAGAGAAGAGGAAAACGAAAACAAAAAAAAAAGAAAAAAGAGAAACGGGCACAGGACCATTCTCCTCTTTCTTCTTACCGTGAGTAAAAGGAAGAGAAATCAAAAAGAAAAGTTCTCTGCTCCCATCGCCCATGGAAATTTTTTTTGAATAGTTGCTGAGAATATCTTCCCGATGGGCACGTTTTGTTCCTTGGCCCAAGAGCAGATGATTCGAGGGTCAATGTAGTTAATTTTGCTAGTGCCTAGAGAGACAGCTTTATTGTCATCCTTTATCCTGATCATATTTTCCTCACGGTTAAGACGCTCCTCGTACCTCTGAAGTGCCGCGTCAATATCGCGCGGGAAGGAACGGAATACAGGCGGTCGTGGCGGTGGCCCGACAGGTGCCTCTTCTTCCTTTTCCTCTTCTTGAGTTAGGTTTTCACTGATAAGGCCTTTTTCCTTTGCTATCTCAAAAAGTGTGAGCTTATCTTCAGACACACCGTCTTCACTCTCCGCATCCTCATCAGACGATGAGGATGAAGAGCTGCTGTCGTTAGCTCCACTGCTGCTGCTGCTGTCATCATCGCTGTCACTACTCTGGCTGCTGTCTTCATCGCTGTCAGTACTGCTGTCACTGTTACTACTTTCGTCCAAAATTGGTGAAGCTCGTTTATTTTCTGCTTCCACCCGCTTCTTTTTTGTTGGTGCAGTAACACCAAGTATTGCTGCATCTTCGTCGTCGCTCTCCTCTCTGCGCCGCGGCACCACAGATTTCTTCGACACTGGCTGGACCAAAGGGACTTTTGGTAGTATGTAAGGCACCTTTATTGGTACTTTCACGGGCGGAAGAGCAGCTGGCGGCTTTGGGTTCTCCGATGTGGGTGGAACGTCCTGCGACCTTACCTCAGCCATTTTTCCCTTGTTATCTGCCATTTCATGAGGAAAGAAAACAAAACGAAGCAAGAAAGCAATGCAAGAACAGGCAAAATAATACAAAAGACTCATGCACACAAATATGGTTACATAAATCAGGATAAAAAGGAAGAGAAAAGGAAATCACGGAGTGGACTAGATAAGGATGTGAAGGCCCAGAATATAGGATGGGTGGGGAAGAAAGAGTTACCTTTTCCCATTTTCCTATAAATGCAAAAAAAAAACACTAATTCATTTTATATGAGGATAAAAAAAGTGAAAAAAAAAAATCAGTTGACATGCACTGCACTATATAAAGACTTCTTCACTCTCATCCACTTTTCCCACCCCATTTTTTAAAGATGTGTAACACATAGAGACCTTCTTTTACACATTACATAGCCACTGTGTTCAATAGGTCAAAGCGCAATGTCAACATCAAACCAATACAATCTTCAAAAAAAAAAAAAAAATGATTGGCAACAAGACGTCAAACAAAGTATAATATGCGCAAGACGCGAAAAACAGTATGGTCAAAACTCTCTTTTTCTCTGATTTGCATAAATATAAATATATAAACAATATAATATAATATAATATATATATACATATATATATAGGTATGCACAATGTTTGAATTTCCTAGTATAACTTAAAATATTAATTGCAAGAAAAGAAACGATTACTTGGAATTAGTAACACAAACCTAAATGTTTTAAATGAAATTCCCTTATATTATCTGGCAAAAAGAAAAAAAAAAATTATATATTTGATACGAAAAACAAGGAGAAACGAAGCTACTCATTAGTTCTGTTCAAACTAAAAAAAAAAAAAAACAATCCATGTAAATCAGCCAAAAAGAGCCAAAAAAAAAAAAATTTCACCTTTATTTGTGTACAAATAATCAACTGTTTGCAGGTTGGCTCAAGCAAATAAAGACAGAAAACAGACGGTTAGGGAGCATGTCGGTATTACCCCACAGAGAACAGATTTAAAAAATGACCAAATGGATTTTTACGGTACAGATTCACATCGCCTTGCAAGAAACTGACGAAACCGATCGTCTGCTTGAGATAGGTTTGTGTGTGTTACACGTGCTTCAACTTTCATTCGTCGTTCAATTTCGTCGCGTTTCTGTCGTTCCCGGGCTGCGCTGAGTCGCTCTTCCCATTGTAGTCGACGAAGATATATATCCTTGTTTCTTTTGCTTTCCTTTTCCACAAGATGATGCACAGCCTGCAACGATTTTTTAAGCTCTTGCTTAATAATTTTTTGCTCCCGTTCTCTATCATCATGTACCATACGCCGTCTCGCCTCCGAGGTCCGGAACTCACGCTCATCAATGCGCTCCAGCATGCGAATCTCCGTCTCTGTGGGTTCACGATTGCTGCTGATGAGGCGACTGTAGATCATCATAGCCCCGACGGATGTACTTCGGCCGTATGACTTGTCTCTCGTGAACCTGCCGATGGAAGTGTGACGGCTTCGCGATGGACTGGTCCTCCATGGGAGGCTGCTGCTGCGAGAGCCTCGTCCGTATGTAGTTGAATTGCGTGCGGGTGTGGTGCGAGGAGAGTTAGCCGCGTTCATTTGTTTTTGTTCCTCTTTCTCTCCCTGATCTCCCTTTGCATCTTCGCTTTTTGTATTCCCATCTGTCTTCACTTCATTTTCCTGTTCTTCGGTGACAATTTTTTCGCGTGTCCGTCGAGCACGTTCCAATGTAACTTTCCGTCGATTCTCGTAGGCCATCTGCCGTATCCGTGCAATGTTTTCTGGCACACCTGGTCCCATGAAATCGTTTGTTTCACGCGGTAACAGTTCAGTAGGATTTACGCCTTCAATCTGACATGCCTTTAAGCTTCTGGGACTGTTGAACACATCTTTGATTCTTGGTACTTGTTCAAAGTTATTCAGCGACACAAGTTCAGTGTGAGGATGTCCCTGCTGAGTATGTTGACTCTGTGAACAAGAAAACTGCGTATAGGATAGATCCCGGAAAGGGGGGCTGTGCGAATGATTATTTACACTTCCCGTTCGATCCAAAACCGGAGTTGGAACATTCGGTGAGTTTGAAGGAATCCTCTTGCTAGATGACGTTCTTACTGTTGCTGTCGAAGTCTCCTTTTGGCTTGTTTTTATCAAACTGCTTGTGGGAGCATCATTTATCACTGGTGGTGACGAAACCTGACAGGACGCGTCTGTCACATGCACATTACCTTTTCGGGTGGACATAACAGAAAGGTGGTATCTGATTGTAGTTCGTATACCTTAAAGGATATTAAAGAGAAGAGAAGAGAAGAGATGAAAAAAGACAAAAAAAAAAAGAAATCAAATGTTTTTTTTTCTTTCTTTAAGAGAAGTAAATACTAAGGCAATAAAAGGTTTGGAAAACATGAGTAATATCTCAGAAGCAATTGCTATTGTCCACACGCTGAATTCTCATGACTGACACTTTTCCATGTTCTCTTTTCCCGCAACAGATACACAACCAGCTTCCACCAACGAAGCATAATCAATAACGGAAACATTCTCATACCCCCAACGACGCAGAGCCATACAACTATTCACCCCTCGTTGCTGATTGGATGTTACAATAAAAAGTTCTGATTCTTCTTTTTGCTGTGGAAGAATTGGGCATGCAGCTCCAGAGAGTAAATCGTGATGGTGTAGTGCAACAGCACCAGGTACAGGGTATAATCTTCTCTCTGATGAATCACGTACATCAATCATTACAAGACCATTCTGAGAAGACAACTTCTGCTGCAATTTGCGAGAATCATGCAACGTCTGCACTCTACCAAAGATAGTCTCAGAAGAATATCCTGATGTAATATACGAGGGACCATAGCGCTTGTTGAGGTTTGATACCTTCCATGCAGTCTTTGGGATCCACTGAGCCATCGCTAGTGACTCTTTTCCTTCACAACAATAATACCAAAAAAAAAAGAAAGAAAATCAAAGAAACCACAAAAGAAGCGAAAAATGTAATGGTAATGTAAAAGAAACACAACCTGGTTGAATAAATCAAAGAAAAAAAAAAACAGTTGTAGCAACTAATAAAGTATCACACTTCTTCAGAGATTGTCATCACTTGCCTTTCCTTTGATGGATGTGACTAACAATTCTCACCAAGCAATAATGCACTTTGCGCATCCATCATTCGCTCATAATGGCGTACTTTGGCCTCAGCCTGATCTTTCTCTTTCTTTAGTTGTTTCAACTGTTCCTGGTAGGTTTGGGTTTGCAGCAATAATTGATCCACCAAGCCAAGTTCCTGACCCCGTGGTCCCATAGAATGTGGGAATGATGTTAAGAGCTCAACATTCCGCTTAAGCCGTGTTACCTCACAACGTAGTTGCCTCGTTTCAATTTCGTGAGCTACTTGTAGTGCCTCTAGTTTATCGTACATAGTTTCGCTAAGCATCTGAAGGCGCCTCGCGCAGAGACATTGACATTGCGATTTAACACAAGTGCGTTTCTCTCGTCCCAACACACAAGCCGACCCAAGAGGGTTATACACTTCATGATTCCTCTGCGAGTCATCTGCCAACACCATGAAGGCACGACAGAGCGACTTTGACCCATTGTAAGTTACCGGACCGCGTGGAACAGGTGGCTTTCTTTTTCCCTTACAACTGCATTCCATACGCAATTTTTTTTTTTTTTTCTTATTGCTCCACGTTACTCCTCTAATACAATAAGCCTATACCTATTGAATACCCCAATGCTACGAAGAAAAGGGATATACAAAAGAGAAATAGACAAGGAACACTATAGACAGAAGCATTTACTCGTAGATTGAAGCGAAAAAAAAAAAACAATAATAAATAAGAGATGAAGAAAACGCACAGTACGTCTTCCTTTCGCCACCCTCGTCAGTTTTATTCTTTTTCTTTTGTTCACTTTGCTATCTGTACCCCAGTAAGTGTTTCCTGAACACGATAAAAGCGCCACTTAATAAGCGCCGCCTGCGCTTCTAATAAATCGATCTCTCGCCCCGTTATATCCTTTTTTCGAAGGATATCATACTGTAGCAACACTGCCGAGAGGGATGTGGCAGCCACAGCGCCCACCAGAAATCCAACTGTTCGAGGGCCCATCCGCTTCTTCTAAATAAATAAACTTATATATCAACCAAAAAGAAGAGAAACAAAGCAAAAGGAAAAAAAAAGAATGTGTTCCTTAAAAACATAGGGGTCATTGGGAAAAGCAAACAATAATAAACACCAAGAGAGAGAGAGAGAGAGAGAGTAAAAAAAAAAAAAAAACATCAGTTATGGACATCCGTAAAAGGAAAAAAAAGACAACAACAACAACAACAACAACAACAACAACAACGAGAAATACTACCTTTTCCTCCCCCACAAAAAAACTTGGTACATCAACGAAAATAAAATAAAAATAAGAGAAGCGTTCAAAGAATCCTGCAACCCATCATCGCACATACAAAAGAAACTCAATCCGCTTCAATTGTTACTCTTCACTGTTTCTTCCCGCAGAACAATCCCCCGTAGACGGGGTTATAGCAATATAAGGGACGCCTCGAAGTAGTGTTAGTATTAGAGGTGTGACTTTGGGATTCATCAGTTTCTTTCAATTGTTCACGCTCCGCATACATTTCCATCAAACGCAAAATAAAGCCATCTGTTTGCTGCCCATCACGGGTTGGAGAAGCTATCACTTCAGCCGTAGTTGGTGCTTCTTCTTTTTCCATGATAAGTTTCGCAATTTGATTACATTGGTCTTTTGAAGAAACATCAATACCCTCACGAGCATAACGGCCAATATACTCAGGGTTCAACTGCAATGCAAGAAACACCAACTGTGCCGCAAACTCCGCTGCAGGGTGACCCTCCCTCTCATAAGTATCATATAATCTCAGAAATGAAAAGTAGTGCTCACAGCGACTCGGTTGTTGAGTTATAGTTCTTTCACATATTGATAGCGGCATCCTTGATTCGTTTGGTGAATGACATGGTGAAGAAACTTGTGATGAGAAAGTTGACATTTGACGATTGGATGTCGCATTAAGTATGGCTCGCTTAGAAGCTTTACGATCCAAACTTGTGGCATGCATCGTTATCTTTCGGAGAATTTCTACAACGGGTAAACTTCCATCATTCCACCGCTCATCTGGTGAAAATTTTTGAACCTCAAACGATGCCAATTCACTGACAGAGGGGGATTCACCATTTGCCTCCATATTGTCATAAAGATCTTGCGGCACTAGAGCATGAACAGCAGATGCGAGAGGTTTTATCCAAACTTTAGAGTATTCAGTTACCATTCTTAATCCATTTTCACTCAATAGGTTTCGAAGATTCGGCACAAGTCCACGCATTCCTCGTCGTTCTTCTTCACATGCTTCACGCAGCCATTCAGAAACCATAGATTGTGCTACAACGACGAATTGTTGACGTGGTCTCAAGACGAGCGCATTATCCGCCAAGACAACTAATGCCATCAATACAAACGGTACATCATTCATCGAAACTGCGCTCGCCGACGCCACTTTATCTAGGTTCCGAAGCAGGGAATCGCGTGCACGTGGTACTGTGCCCAATACAGTCTCAACCAATAACTCTCTTAAATATTGAGAATATGGTTGAGACCCCCCGTTAGCAGAAAGATCAATAAAACGATTTTCTTCCCTGTTCAGGAGATAGAGTAAAGCTGTTAGGCTTGCCGATTGCTGTGTTGTAATATCTCCATATACGAGAACAAGCGGATGATCAATACGTGCCAAAAATCTGTTCGTTACACCTGGATGAAGAAAACTCATACAAAGTACGGCTAGAAAAGTTACAATAACTTCATCATCCGTAAACATTAACATTGCTGGCTTTTCTCGCAACATCAGAAAGAGCATTTGTACAGAATCTGCTGCGTGAAGGGCATTATGGTATGCGTTCTCCTTGGAATAGCTTTCAAAAATGTTAGAAAGGAAATTAAGTAGTTTTTCTTCGTCCAACTGAGAACAGAAGGAGAAATTTGCAAGTACGCTGGTACATACTGAAAGAAATACTCTTTCTGGGTCCTGCATAACTTCCCCATTGAAGTCGATGACAGCATGACTGTTGAAATCAATGCTTTCCACCTCCTTTACATATTTAAGAGTTTGATGCATGATTCTGTTCATACTCGAGAAGGTTTCCGTTGGGTCCTGTAAGAGAGGTGTTTCGCGCACCAAATTAGATTTGATACTGAACCAATTCGTTGGATTGCTATCCAGTATACTAAAATTTTCCACCCTCAACTGATGGGAATCACCACCAAAGATAATGCTGCGAGCGGGGGCGTCACCATTAAAAAAAGCCTCTCCACAGCACCCATCATCTTTTTCTTGCAGTCCTAGGGGATTTTCATTTAAGCTTTCTTTGATTTCAATTAAAGAGAGCTTCTTCAGACCATGCGGCCGCCGCGAGATGTTTTCTTCGGGCATATGAAAATCTGTTTACTTTTCCCTTACCAGTACCTTTACTCAGCTTCCAAAAACAAAGAAAAGCAAAAGGAAAGCAGAAAAAAAAAATTTACACAAAGAAAGAAAAAAAAAAAAAATAGAATGCACATCACTCTTTTTTTTTTCCATTCTAACGAGAGGTTATGCTCATTTAGGAGTTTACGCAGCTGAGAGAAAAAGAGAAGACAGCAGGAACACGGAACAATGTCATCCCTCTTTCATTCCCACTTCTTTTCTTCCTTCCCTCCACCAGTACCAGCACCAGCACCTGTAGAGACTAACACAACCAACAACTCATATAATGACAACCATCTCTCAGATTGGCCGATGTCAGTATCCTTTTCCCTACAACCCTACTATTGCATTTTTCTATTTTCTTTGCTGGAGCTTTTGAGAAGGCAGGACGCACAGTTTGGCCTCATGACGACCTTGACGAGCGTGAGCTGCTGCGGCTGTACGACCGTCGTCGGTATCTGCGTTCCCTTGAGCGCTCGCGGCGTCGCCTGTCACTGCGACTGCGACTGCGACTGCGACTGCGATCTCGTCGTCTCTCGCTGTGATGCCTCCCGCGGCTGTCGGAGCGGCGTCGCCGTCTCTTATCGTTGTGGCCTCGGACGGCGGGTGGGTCGCGCTCGCGGCGGCGGGAGGTGGTGGTGGACGTCTCAACGACGAGGGCCCGCCCGCGGAACTCGCGGCCGTTGAACGCCTCCACAAAGGCCACCGCCTGCGAGGGGGTGATGGTGAGGAAAGCGAAGCCTGGCGGCCGGCGCGCGAGCCACGAGTCCTCAATGGTGTCCTCCATCGGCTTCAGGAACTCCAGCAGCTCCTCCTTCGTCGCCCGCTTGTCGATATTGCCAACGTACACGCGCGTCATGACACCGGGGAGACAGACGGCAGTGACCAAACCGCAAACACCTAATTAAAAGAAGAAAATATCACGGCAGAAACAAGAAGAGTTAAGGGAAAGAAAGGAAGTTATTAGGAAGAAAAAAAAAAAGGGGGGGACCACACGCTAAAAAAGGGAGAAGAGAACACCATTTGGATTCCGTAGACTATCAAAGATAAAAATAACAAAAAAAAGAAGTAAATACGGCCGCTAAAAAATGCCCCCCCAAAAAAAAACAGCTGGGTAAAAACACACGCACACAAGCGTGACAAAAAAGAAAAAATAATAATGACAACAACTGAGAAATAAATCAATATATAGAAAATAGAAAAATCAAAAAAAAAAAAAAAAATGCCCCAAACCTTCCTGTAGAAACCCCCCGATAAAAGAAAAATAAAACACCACCTCCTTCTCAAATACTACCTTTAGGAAGAAGAGTAGAATATGTTACCAAATTTTCTACTAAAAATATAATAACAAAAAACAGCCATTTCTCTGTGTGGAAATTAGATGTAAACCCCCTATATCATATTATATATATAAGTTTTTTTTTTTTTTCATTGTCAACTCTCCCTCTACTACTTTAGGCAGTTTTTCCCAAGTACCACATTTCATTCTCTTATTTTGTTTATTTTGGCATGGATTCACGTTTTGCAGCACGCCACATATAAGATCCAGAAATTTTACCCACAGATTTCCCGTGCAATATTATATCCGTATTAAAATCAATAGATGTCTCTTCTTTCCCAATTACACATCCCTTCAATGGAAGAACACCTATTCCACAACCTCGCTTCACTTCCCGCTTCTCTGCTGCATCAATTAAGATAAGGAGAATATTACATGTCTCAAGATACTCTTGAACTTGTGTAACAGATGCAATTAGGGGAAGTGCAGCCTTCCGCCATACCACTGTTGTTCCATCTATCTCCTGAGATGGAACAGAATCCACATTGGGAGCGAAACGCGCACGAAGGCGCAACGTTGGTTTTTTTAGAGTGTGATGGGTATAGTCTTTTAACGTAATATCATCAAACACAAACTCTGGCACGGGTTTCTGAGTCTTCATGAAGCATGACATTACTGGTCGAACACAACGGACAACAAATGTAGCCGAAACCGGTCTGTGCTCCGAGAGTTGCAAATCAGGATCGGAGTAGTAACCAGTACACTTTATCCATGCATTTGGCATACTTTTATACAAGACTCGGTCACAATAGCTTGGGGTATTCTTAAGAACATACTCTGAAGAACCAACGTTAAGACGATAAGTTGGGGCAAACGTTATAGTTGGTTCCACAAAACCATGTAGGATACCCTTGCTATTGCGTTGATTAATAAACTGATCGTGTGCCAGTAGTTCATCGTATTTTTTCGCTTGAATAAGTGATTCAGCTTTTTCTGCTTCAATTTCACATCGATAGTTAAAATCTCCAAAAAAGAACACGTGGTCAAATTGACTCGTAACATCTGCTTCAGGCAATCCAAGATGAAGATTTTCCACAATCTCCTCCAAAAGAGAGTTTCGCATACCACAATTTTCACTTCTTGCGGCCAGGTGGCACGTACAGAAACAGATAGAGGTCTCCAGGTACTGTATAGAAATACCAATACCACCTTTGTTTCCACATACAACCTTCTGTACAGTTCCCCGTGTGGATCCCTCAGTATTGGTTATCTTTAACAAATGCTTTTTCTTTGTTAAAACGATTAATAGTATATCCCAAATAAACATACTGGCAAGTGGAAGGTAACCATCACCCAGGTAATTCTGAATATAATCGAACCACTCATTTTCATGACGGCGATATGAAGCTTCTTGAACAGCTACAGCATAGATGTCATATTTACCCTTAGGCATCCATTGTTGAATATCCTCGCTATTCTTAGGAGGTCGATGACCGCCAAGGTTGAACGTACCACACCAAATAGAAATAGACTCTGTCAAATACTTTGAAGCATTGACACGACACTCACCTATTAACTGTCTCTTTACAGGTTTAGCGGTGACATCATAACAAATAACAGACATTGAATTAGAACCTGTTCCATCAATAGTCACATGTGAAGCGGTTTCATCTGCTTCTGCAAGATCAGGAGCATATACACGAATTGATGAACGAATGGCACTTGCCGTTTCATAAAAACGCTCCCTTTCGCTAGCAGAAACAAACTGCATATCATAGGAGTGAGAAGCATCAAAAAACATCATTCTTAACCGTGTATTATCAATTATATTTTTTTCTAATTGAATCAATTTGCTTGCAGCATGCTCTTTTCGAATGCGATTATTCTTTGCCAAGTTATAAAAGCACTGTGTAAAATGATCCACCACCCAAATACGTTTTTGACTAGTGTTGATTAAACTCGTGTCAGGTGTGTACTTCATAAGAGTAAAGAAACCCTTAAGATACTGCGGATTTGTTACTTCACTAAGCGGTATACGAATATCCTTGGTAGTTGACATAAGATCATTGACTTTACTCTGCGTGGCGTCCCACTCATCACCATCTTCATCCTTCCACTCCTCCTTATTCACAACGTCTTCAAGGGCCGCTCTGACATCATCGGCCAACTCGCCTTTAACAACCTCTGTGTCCTCCTCTCCAACATCACCCCCATACTCTTCTGTAGAGAAAATATTTTCCAGCGCACGTTGACGTTCCTCCGTATTCTCATGATACTTATTTTCAACACTTTCTTTACTATCATCTTTTTCGTAATCATCTTGTACCTCCCATTCAATGTCGATATCATCTTCGTTGGGAAACATTTTGGTATTCTCTTCTTCTTCAATAGCATTAAGATAAGCCTGTTCTTCTTCATCTGCGGCTTCATCAAAGGGAAGGTACTCTTCACCAGCTGCTTCAAGCTCTTCCATCGCTTCTTGTGCTAAATGCGCGGCTTCCTCTTCCAAACGATCCATTTCTTCCTTTTGGAGTGCCTCAAGTGCTTCATGCTCTGATCTTAACCTTTCTTCTTCTGTTGCACCAATGTAGAAATTTGTTGCATTCATCGCCCTTAGGAAATCCTGTTGGGTTATACTTTCAATAGCAGAATAATCTTTGCGATCGGCACGTATGGCATCTTCAATTACTCTGATTTCATCATCACTAGGACGTACTCCATCATTAAGTTGAGCCAAGAGATCACCCAATTCTGATAAATGAATTCGGCGGGCCTCTTGAGATCGATGTAAAAGCCACGCACGTCGGATCTGTCGTTGCTCATCACATAGTTGATGATCAAACCATTCTTTTCGCTTTTCTTCTTCACCTTGGGAAACAGGTTTATGTACTTTCATCCATTCTACCCTTAAAACTTGCTCAGAAGGTTTTGCAGACTTCCATTTATTTCCACCAGTGGTATAATCTTTAATCATCTCGGAAGATTTCCAGTCATTGGCGTAATACCAGCGTTTTCTACGCTCCAATTCAGTATAATCTGCCGGTGACTCCAAACCCATACTGAGCAAAGCTTCTTTCAAATTTCGTGCATTCCACATAGAACCCTTTTCATTCATTTGAAAATCTGATAGAACAACTGGATTCTGCCACCATTCATTTTCTCCAGTACCATCAAAGTAGTCTATCCGTTTCTTAACTTCTTCATCATTCTGCCATTCAGAAGATTTCACTGGATCACTTAAAAAAATTTCCAAGCTTGAACAGCGTAAAAAGGTGCTCTTCTGGCCATGAATCAGATAGTCATCACCTACTTTGCACCGCCACCAATTCTTTTCATACCATCGACATCTCATCATGTCTTTATGAAGTCCACACCACGTGCTTTTGGAATCCATCCCTGGGTCAATTGCCAGTTCCCATAGGGATGATGGCTTATAGTAGGCCATACGAACGTTAAGTTCTGTTTCAGAAACTGGTTTACCCTTTCCATTGGGTTCACTAGACGTCCACAATGTTCCCTTAAGACCGTTTTGATAATAATCTTTACGTGATTCAATTGACTTCCAAAAATTTGTAGTATAATAGGTTTCTCGTTCTTTTAATTCTTCCCCAGTACATTGTTCATTCATGCTAGTAGGAAAAACACGTCCTCTTATTTTCCATTCCTTCCCATTTTGACCGTTTTTGAGGTAATCAGATATATTTTTAGGGTCTTTCCAATGTTCCAGTTGCCGTTGGGTATTGTACTCACGTAGATAAGCTTCGTTTTTCCACCACATACCATTCACGGGTATTATACCAGCCATAATTTGTGTATCAGTTATTTCTTCTGCAGTATCAGTTGGAGTAGCCATGATCATATAATGATTGCGATTCTCCATGGTAGATGCAGAAGCAAGCATTCCGCTAACATTCTCAACTCCAGAAAGTGCCATTTGCGGGAAACGAGCTTTAATATATTTACTGTTATCACCATCAACCATGTAGTATGCAATAGAATCAGGAGATTTCCACCAGAAGAGAGAAAATTCTTCAAAACGTTTTTCACACTCAATACCTGCAGAAGCATAATAACATAAACGTCTGATGATATCATCCTCAGCAACCTTTACATCACCATTGGGAGCACTTTTTGTCCATAATTCTCCTTCAAATCCATTTTGCAAGAAATCCAGACGATATTTAGAGGCCTTCCACCAAAATTTGTTAAAGAATGTTTCTCTAAGATTTATTTCTTCTGGTTTTGCACGAAAATTCATGGCACACCCAGTGCTTGCGGAAGCAGCATCTCCTGCAGACCAAACTTTACCTTGGGCTCCATGTAATGCAAAATCCTCAAGAGAGTCATAGTGCACCCAAAACAGATCTCCCATAACTGCCACTCGTTTTAACTCTCGACTCAGAAGAACCTGTGGTACACGACTATCACGATATGGGTGATTTTTGAAGTAGTTACGTCTTTTTTCCTTTTCCGCTTCAGATGCTGCATACTGTTCATTCCTGCAAAGACCCATCACAGCCACAGCTGCTGTAGCTGCACCAAATAAACTACCTCCAAATCCATGTGTATTGTGATCATTACGAACTTCAGGAGACTTCCACCAATTAGCAGATGCATAACGGCAATCTGCCCAATACTTTTCTGATGAGCGAAGATAATAGGAAATACGTACAATTTCCTCCTCATGACTAATGGCTTCTCCGGAACCATTAAATTCGCTCTTGTTCCACAAATTGCCTTTTTTTCCATGAGTAAGAAAGTCCTCCTTGTAAATTGAAGCTCTCCAAAAAAGTGATTGAAGTACTTCTTCACGTCTCTGCAGTTCTTCAGGTGTTGCTTTGAATTTATCACCTAATGAACAAACAAACGCGGTGGCGTTAGCAGCAGTCCATTTTTTTCCTGTTGAACCATTAGTCCAATAATCTTCCACTCCTTCAGGGATAATCCAAAAAGGCTCAATTAAGGTAAGATAGTGACATGTTTCTCCATCTTCAATAGATAACGGATTTGATTCGTAAAAATCAACTCGTCTCTTTATTTCCTCTTCATCAGCTTTATATTCATTTTTATAACCGAGTTTTTCGAGAGCAACATACGCATTTGCAGCACTGACCATACAACCTAATTCTCCATTAGCATAGAAGTCAGCCCGAACCTCTGGTGCCTTCCACCAATTATCCTCCATACTCTTTCTCCACAATTCTTCAGGGTAACCACTGAGAATTTGTGAACGTAGAAGTAGTGTTTTTTCATCAACACGATCTCCTTTACCTTCTGCTTCACTCATCGTCCACAATTTCCCCCTTATACCATTTTGATGAAAGTCTTGAAGGCACTCCAGAGTTCTCCAAAAGTTATCATTATAGAAAGCCTGGCGATAATTTAGTTCCTCCTTTGATGCTGTATCCTTTTGTGCAAGACCGCAAGTACCGCTTGCCGAATTGTTAGCTCTCCACTTATTTCCATTTTCTCCACTATGAAAATAGTCTGAAATAATAGTAGGATCTTGCCACCAGTCAGATGCGGCGATAAATTCGCCAATATATTCGTTGTCTGCATTATACTCAACACTTCCAGTATCAAAAAAGAGCATTCGTGATGCTGCATCAATTGAAGTAGAAAAGTTTGGTTCTTCTAAAGCACGTGCATCATTGAAAGAAGCTACAGAAATATAGATACTTTTGTTTCCATGGAAAGCGTAATCCAACAAACCTGCTTGAGATTTCCACCATCCTGTTTGGTAATATTCATCCCGGAATAATATTTCATCAGGTGATGCAAAGAGACCTGTTGCTGGGGAAGTCGCATCTAATTCTGTTAAACGTTGGTATCCAATAACAGCACGTGAAAGAAAAGGTGGTTGAAAGTACTTTTCACGTTCTTTAAGTTCCTCAGCGGAGCATTTTCCTGTTTCTTCCGGAGTTGCCGCAGACCATTTTTTACCTTTTGCAGAAAAATCATACCAGTACTTTCGTTGACGCCACCAATATTTCAGATAAAAACTTTCTCGTATACCAAGCTCTTCTGCTGAAGCTTGATCTACATCACCCCTGTCCAAACTTGCAGAAATTGAATTTACAGCAGTCCATTTCTTACCAGCGGCACCATTTTCCCAGTAGTCTGATATTACATCAGGTTCTTTCCAAAATTCTGAAGGAAACGTTCGATTAGCTAGTACCCATTGAGAAAAAAAATAGGGACTTTTCCACCAATCATAATCTTTCGCAGCAGATGGATGGCAAGATTTCCAAATGGTACCCTTGTCAGTGAAAGCCATATAATCTCTGACATATTTACTTTGTTTCCAAAAATTTGCAGTGAAATATTCTACACGTTCTTTAAGAGCTAATGGTGAGGCTTTGTTTTTACCATCACCCTGCAATGATGCATTACGCCAAGCTGCTGTCCATATTAAGCCATTTTCCCCATTATCTACCCAATCTTGAATGCAACTTGAGCTTTTCCACCATTCGGTTTCACGACAACCAATTAGCCATTCTTCTCGACTTCGCAGACTAACATCGTCTGCGACCGCCGTTGAACCTGCCTCACTTGCTCTCCAAAGTTTACCTGCAGAACCATTTTTTTCATAGTCTTGAATATATTTTTCACTTTTCCACCAATACATCTTGAACCAAGCTTCTCTTCTTGAAATTTCCTCTGTAGTAGCAAAATCCTCAATACCACGTACAGCAGACTCTTCATTTAAATACTTCCACAACTTTCCACCCTTCTCAAAATCTGCTCGTATAGAAGGTTGTTTCCACCACTCCTGATCAGTGGCGGCTGCACCTGCATAATACAGTGCAGAACATTCTGCTGGGTTATCCCGTATGTGGTTAACATATATTTCGGATTTCCACCAATCACCATTTTTGTAGTAATCATCTCGTTCATATTTTTCTTCCACTGTACAGTGATCTTTACTCCCAAGTGTCAGAGCACACCATGTCTTCACAATACCTTTGGGACCATTGTCCTTGTACCACTGAACTCTGCGTTCAAGTTCCGCTTTAGGTGCTTTGCGGCGATTTCCCCGACGATTATACCCAGTTAATTCATCGGCAGCAGTCCACATACAACCCGAATCAGCATTTTCCAACCAATCCGTAATATAAGGCTCTTCCTTCCACCATTCTGCGTCTCGAGATGCCAACCAATTACGACGTTGGGCGTCCGTTTTCCACCAACATTGAACCCGATACCATTCTTCACGAACCTGAAGTTCTGCCTCAGGTGCTTTTAGAGAACCGCCTTCGACAACGCTGGTCCATTTTGAACCCTTAACACCATTTGTTTCAAAATCTTGGCGGTATTCATCTCGTTTCCACCATTCTGTATCTTGGACACTATTTGAATTATCAAACACAGATTGTTTAGAAGAAAAACGATCAAAAACTCCCAAAATATCAGTCAATTCTTCCGGTTTCATACTATTTATACCATTAGATTCATCTAAAGTGTTTTCTTTTTTTTCTGCAGCACGCCTCATACATTCCTCACGTCGACGACGTCGCTCAGCAATATTTTCTGCTCGCTTTTTCTCACGTTCTTCTTGCGATTTCCTTAATTCTGACATCATTTCTATATTCATCCGTTCAATATCCTTAAAGTACGCTATGGGATCCCTCCCACCTTCTGCCAAAACTTTCTTTCGACGTTTTTCGTTAACTTCCTCCGGGTCAATACCCTTTGCCTTAAGATGTTCTTTCTTCAACCAGGCCAGAATTTTTTCGGGATCTTCTTCCAATGCTAACATATCATACACCTTGGCGAGCTGACGTACCTTGATCTTCGCGAAAATATCAAGCTCTTCATCCGTTAAATTTCGTTGAATCTGTAGCAAAAGACGTTGAATGGGCTCGCCTAGGTCCGATAGGGACCGTCCAACAATTTCAGAAGACATTCTTCTTCTCTGTATTTTTTTTTAATTACTTTTTTTTTTTTTTTACGAACTTCGATAACAAAAAAACTACTAATTATGTCAGAGGGAAAGCAATGGTTCGTCCGATTTCAAGTAACCACCACAACCCCCACACAGAATATATATATAGATAAATTTCCCCGTTAGAGAATTCCCAAATAGCTTTTATCAGGAAAAAATGCCTACTATTTAATTGCCACTACACATAAAAACAAAAGACACAACACACCAAAATATAAACAGAAAAAGGAAAGAAAAAAACAAACAAAGAAAAAAAAAATCAGTACAACTAACGGAAATCAAAAAATATATATACAGGATATTTAAAAAAATACATACTATTATTTGACTACAACCCCTCACCAGCGTGCTAGTGACACTCTCTCGATTTCAAGTCAAAGAATTACAACCCACAGATTCAATAAAGACCACATTACTTATTTACGGTTTCATACCGCCTTGTATTTTGGGTTGGACAACATTCCCAGGAGAACAAGAAAAAAAAAAAAAAAAAACAGAAAAGAAGAGAAGAAAAACCAAAAATGGGTCTTCTTTCTTTTTTGGCTACCTGAAAAAAAAAATCAAAAAAAAAAAAAAAACACTCTCATCTATCACAAACGAAAAGGGAAACAGTTACAAAGAACAAGAAGTGCTACAATAAACATATTTTAACTCTCAGTTTGTGAGGAATGAGGAGCAGTGTAAGAAAGAAAGGAAGACAACCAATATAACGAAGTTTAACCATATGATTTTTCCCCATACACCGGCTGCATAACCTTTCCAACCACCACGAAGAAAAAAGAAATTCCCCTCTACTTGATCCACGTCATTTTCAGAGCAAACAGATTGGCGGTATTTATCAATTAAGATATAAATATAGTCACATATTAAATACCAGATGTAGTAAAGAAATGATAACATTCACCGCAGAACAGAAATACAAAATAAATACAGAGACCTTTGCTCTCATGTTCAGTCTTTTTAAATCTAACCAATACCACACCCGATCATTTAACCAGTTAAAACCTCACAAAAAAAAAAGGTCCCACCCACATCATTTCGAACATTCCACTTCAACAGAACCTGAAAGCATGCAATCTCCTCAAAGAAAAGAAAATAATCACAAAAAAGAAAGCAAAGAAAACGGAATAACAAATTCACCATAGCACCACCGCAAAAAAAAGGTAAGCTCTAACAATAATAAGACATTAATCTGCAACGACCACAAGGTTCTATTTAACGAGAAAAAAAAAAACCAATTCTCTAAACGAAAAAAAATCACTTTGGGTATAAAACAAAACAGAAAGGAATTACAAACTCACATGAAGAAACCAGATTACGCTTCCAAGAAGCACCGTTCCATGAAACTCAAACCCTAGCAGAAGAAAGCCACCTTCCGTACACTTGAAGGCAAAAAAAAAAAACAGCATAAACTAATCCCTCATTCGTCCACTAAAAGAAAAAACATGAGGAGAAACCCCCACAAAAACATGGCACTAGGCACTCAACGTTACAGAATGGGTTTGTCTTCGCATGTATCATCACAAAAGAGAAAAAAAAAACTTCTAAATACAATCTCCTCTTTGTAACTCATTTAAAAATATACCCATACACCTTCATTGATGGATCTTCCTCGCACAAAATTTAAAAATACCATAGCAAGTAATAAATTACTTTGTACATAGAAGCACGATTTCCATTTAACACATCCACCGCAGATCAAAAAACATTATGTCGCTAAAACACAAGAAAAAGCGTAACTTCTACTTAACAAACGTGGTAAAAAAAAAAAAAAAAAAACAGCATTATTTTACCACCCGAAGTTGTTCCCAAAGAGCAACCCGCTCAAATACGCCAAAGACTTCAAAAAATAAAAAAAAAAAAAA
>NW_021639877.1:323399-329579 GCF_002087225.1 Trypanosoma theileri
GCTGGAGTACATGGAACAGGAAGGTCTTCGAGATGACGATGTTGTTGTGGTATTTGATGGTGGTGACACTGTTTTCACTGGGGCCAGTAGGGTTCAGCAGGCAGTGGATTATTTCATGGCGAAAACGGCACCCACCGCCGCTAAATTTGATGCCACTGCTGTACAGAACGGAAAGGCAGTAGCACCACTACTCTTTGCAGCGCATCATATGTGTTTCACACCTCAGTTGGAACTTGTTGTCACAGAGGGGCCAGGGGATTTCGTGAAAAAATGCCAGTGGTTTTACAAGAGTATGTTTGATGTTGCAGAGTCTATTCCTGGTCAGCGCATGGTACGATCAAAGGGATTGCAGATATATCTTAATGCAGGGGGTTATGTGGGGCGTGTGTGGGCTCTGCGAACTGCTTTTGCTGCGTATGCGGGTGTGGCAGCAATGCACCGTAACTGGACATGCGACCAAAGCATCTGGGCGCCCCTGCAAGTCTGGAGTATACTTCAAAAACCTGAAGTGCCAAGCCATTTGCGTTTACCCTATGGTATTATGAGTCTTGACTACAATCATCAGTTTTTTTACAATGCGAGAAAAAAACATCCTGCATTCTCTGCAATTCTTCATTTCCCTGGTAGAATTCTGGCGGAGCGACGCTTTTTACCCAGATATATTAGGAGCACAACATGGTTTCATGAGTTACAGCAAGACGCACGTTTACTGGAGGAGACGAGGCGTCTTTTGCGTGATGCAAAGCTTGTGAAGGTGCGCGGAGCCGATGGGCTTACGCATACACACCATTATGGAAGAGTGTGTTCTGTCGAAGACGCTCTCAATACCACATGGCTGATGAGTCCCTTGGAAAAGTAATGGTTTTTTTTTTCTTTTGCGTTGTGATGTGTGACTTGCACAGCACACATATTTTCTGGTTTTTGGTGAAACATTGATTTCTGACATGGGAGCGCTTTACTGGTTATGACTGAAATGAATTGCCCACTAGGACGTCTGGACGAGTGTTTGGATGATGCAGGATGCAAGCCTGTTTTTCTTCTTCTTCTTCTCGTCATGCCTTTCTTTTGAAAAGGTGGTGGTAGTGCGTGCATGAACTGTTAAGAGCAGGAAGTGTCGACCATGTAGTGTTGATGCCGAGCAGGATTCCTTGGGGCGGCATACGAGAGATGGTTATTTTGCTGGGTATACTGACCTCTCAGTCTATGTCAATTGTGCACTGTACTGCGACTCTCTGTAGCTTCGGTGCGTGGAATCCAATGTGACTACCAGTGTACTCTCGTGCTGTGTGGTTAATGGACCTCGCACGTGGGTTTGCCTGAAAACTGTAGTGTTACCGAGTGTGTGTTGGGTGCTACAACATTTTTCTCTGGCTCCCTACACGGTGGTATCCTTTGGAGAAAGCACAGCAACACCTAAGTTATGCATGCATGGTGAGAGAGAGTGTTGCTGCGCGATCTTGAGGTTTTTGGAATTCGCCCTTGATGATAGCTAGGAATGAGCAGGTGTGGTTGTTGGGCGGCGCATTGGGTGATGGCAGAGCTGCTGCTGCTGCTGCTGCTTTGGTGCGCCTCCTGTGGCTTTGGGAAATGACCGGTGTCTTTCTATGGATCGCCTTGCGTGGCGCTACCCTGGCAAGACACGCGGTGATGCCTTTTTAGGTGATTCGATTCTCTACGTTTTGTGTTACTCCGGTGGTGCGTGCGCACTGTGAGCTGCGAGCCGGTCTGGAATTTGGGCTGAGGCGTTGATGTGTTGATGTGTTGCTGGAATGAATCTACCTCATTACCGGTGTGACTTTGCTTTGTTTTGCCTCCTCATGTTGCTCTCACTCCATTTTTTTTTTTTAACTCTTTGCTTGGATTTGTTGGATGTTTCGTGCGTTTTCCTGTTGGTGATGTCTTCAGTTTTTCATTGTGTATTTTGGTCGTTTGTTCTTTCCATTGGGTATGATTGTGTGCATCGTTCTCTTTTATCACCCTCTTTCTTTGGTTTCTGACTCTTCATTTTTTCTCTCTCCCAGAGACACATGCGCTGCAGCGTGAAGGATCTGTGCCGGTGCCGAGGTGCGTATCCGGTGTTTTGGTTGATGGTTGTTGCCTCTCTCTTGTTGTGCTTGATGTTTACCTTAAGTGTATCAGAAGATGGAGTTTTTGTTAACCGCGTCTCAAGCATGAACGTCACAAATCCAGCCGAACCAGTTCGGCAAGGCAGCACACCAAGGGTTGTCTTTCTCGTTGTCCAGACGAAATTTTCACCTGGGTGGTGCCGAATGCAGCTGAGCTCTATCATGTCCAATGTATCTGTGGTCACTATTGGCGTCGGAATGAACTACACACATACGAAACGCCATCAGTGGGTGCTGGAGTACATGGAACAGGAAGGTCTTCGAGATGACGATGTTGTTGTGGTATTTGATGGTGGTGACACTGTTTTCACTGGGGCCAGTAGGGTTCAGCAGGCAGTGGATTATTTCATGGCGAAAACGGCACCCACCGCCGCTAAATTTAATGCCACTGCTGTACAGAACGGAAAGGCAGTAGCACCACTACTCTTTGCAACGCATCCGCTGTGTTTCACACCTCAGTTGGAACTTGTTGTCACAGAGGGACCGAGGGATTATATAGAAAAATGCCACTGGTTTTACAAGAGTATGTTTGATGTTGCAGAGTCTATTCCTGGTCAACGCATGGTGCAGACAAGAGGAACGTATCTTTACCTCAATGCAGGGGGTTATGTGGGGCGTATATGGGCTCTGCGAACTGCTTTTGCTGCGTATGCGGGTGTGGCAGCAATGCACCGTAACTGGACATGCGACCAAAGCATCTGGGCACCTCTGCACGTCTGGAGTATACTTCAAAAACCTGAAGTGCCAAGCCATTTGCGTTTACCCTATGGTATTATGAGTCTTGATTACAATAGCACTTTTTTCTTTAACCCATACAAAGGCAGAGGAATGCCTGTCGTTCCTGCCATGTTTCATTTTCCTGGAGGTACGAAATTTTATCGAAATTCTCTACCCATGTTTGTAAGAAGCACTGCATGGTTTCACGAGTTACAGCAAGACCCACGTTTACTGGAGGAGACGAAGCGTCTTTTGCGTGATGCAAAGCTTGTGAAGGTGCGCGGAGCCGATGGGTTTACGTATACACACCATTATGGAAGAGTGTGTTCTGTCGAAGACGCTCTGAGTGCCACATGGCTGATGAGTCCCTTGGAAAAGTAATAGTTTTTTTTTTGCTTTTGCGTTGTGATGTTTTTAGTTTCATTTTGGGAGTTTTTTTTTCTTGTGGAAGATCGTTTACTTTAACAGTAACGCAGTAGCTTCATTATGGACCAAAATGTGTAGTCGATAATCATTTTTGCATAGCTTTTTGAGTGATTTAGAATATCATTTAATTCTATTATTCTTCTTGTGTGGGAGGATATCAATGCCCACATTATTTACTTTAACGGTTTGTGTTATTGCAGTGTTGACTGTTTATCGTTGTTGGTGAAAGTGGTTCTTCAAGAGGGATAATTATGAGTTTTTTTTTCTTTTTATGGTGGTGATGTTCTTAGTTTTCCATTTGTAGAGGTTGATGGACTGGTGTGCTTTGGATTGCGCAGAAACGGTAAAGGTATGCTGATGTGACTGTAGCAAGACTCCCAAACTGCGTGTTTTGTGAATCTTTGATTGATTTTTTAATAGATGGATGTAACGAATTATGTCTGAGAGATTTGAAGTTAGGCACACAAACACATCTAATCCCTGTCCCTGGGATCAGATGGTCAAAAGAGAGCAGTGTAGTTTAAGTTCCACAGACCAATGGATAATGAAAAAAGCACGTGGCTTATACTGCAAATTACCAATTCTCTTTTCTTTACGAATCTTGGGGTGGTTTCTTGCTATTTTCTGTCTTTTTGTTTTCATCATCTTGTTGTTCCTAACAGAGGGCCCTTTCTCTCGTTCTGTGGAGGATGAGAGCGTTGTTTCACCAGTGGAGCACGGAAGAATCACAGTAGGATCATATTGCTTTACACGGCATGATGCTTTGCGGTCGGGAGCAGAGGTGCATACACCACCTTGTTTTCCCTTGGATGTGAACTACAGCAACTACAGCGGATTACCTCCAAACTATCATTTCTTTTCGCTCTTGGATGGTGTTATTACTCTGGAGCAACGTCGTGTGGGTATCTACGCGACCTTCGACACATCCAGGATTCCGCCTGCACCAATCGAAGTAAAGCGTCGTCACTCACATTACGCTAAGCTTCTACATTCTCCATCGAATAGAAGGGCACAACTGCGGGTTGTGGTGCAGCTTTCCGGTCATCTGCGCACTTTTCAAAAGTGTGCACCGTCGTTGAAAGGAAATATTCTAACCATGAACGAAGCAGAGTTGTTTATCGCGACGTATCCCAACTTGGGCCATAGACGCCGAGGGTTGACTGGTATTCTGGAGGAAGACCCACCACTTAGCAGCGCAGAAATGCAGGATGTGATCTACCACTACCGACCTCACCTTGCCGGAATGTTTCTTCTGGATTCAATTTCTATGCGGGAATACATGAAGGTTCTGTTTTCCCGCAAGGTACTTGAAAGTACAATCTGGGCTTGGAACATCCTTCAGTTTTTTACAACTGAGTTGGCACACGATATGAGTATAGCGGAGAGTATGAGAGAAGAGATTTCGCCAGCTGAGCTCGGGGACAACCTGTTTTTTCGCTTTACATGTGACCGCGTACTTTACACAAGAAGTGGTTACAGACGAGTTACCCACGCACCATTTGATATTGTCATTCGCTTGCGTCCCGATCTTTATATTATGGGCCCTCTATGGGTGGAGCCACTTCTCACGGTGGAGCAGCAGCAACAAGCTTTGACTGAGTGGCGACGTGTCAAACCGAGTAACACAACAGTAGATGACAGTGCTATTGTGAGACAAAGCTTCGCGGTGTACTTCATGTGCGGCAACACTTCCTATTTACCTTTTGTGGTGCCGCCTCGTCACGTTGCTCGCTCGCCTTATCACCCAGAGGTTCCAGCGTGGGTGTCTGACTTTTCTGCTATTGTAAGCATGTACCCTGACGGAAAAAATAATGTCCCAACCACTGTTTTTCGTATGTTCCACAATTTGACACTTTTATCACCTGAGGAACAGGAGAAGAGAATGATGTTTAGGTATAACTCAGCTGAGGGAATGTTGATGAGGTACTTGGAGCATGAGCGGTATAGGTCCTTGCGTTTAATGGGTTGGCACTTTGCTCTTCGAAACAAGGAGGTGTTTTACAATTCTTCTGTACCGGTTGGAAAGAATAAAAAGACAAGATTGTTAAGAAAGGTATTTGAGGTAACGAATGTGAGTGAGGTGCGGTGCCCGTCCCTGGGATAGAATGTGCGTTTTTTTTTGTTTTTTTTTTTGGTGACCCAGTACTAATTGCTTGTGGTTTGTTAGGGTGTTTTTTTTTTTTTTTTTGATTTTATTTTGCTATGAACTACTGTTTCTATATTCTCTGTAGGTGATTTTCTCGTGCTGCCTGCTCAGTTCAAGCGCACTGGATTTACCTTTGGGTTGATCGCTACCAATATTAGACATGAGGTGTACAAAAAGCAATGCCAGTAGGAGCACTTGTTACGGTTAGACTTTCCAAATATGTATTTTATTCATTTTGTTTGTTATTCTTTCCCTCTTACCCCTTAAAAGAAAAAAAAAAATGAAAGAATTCCATCTGTGTGCTCAGATGTAGCTAACATGGTTGCTCAAGGTGTTTTATTATTTTTATTACATGATGGACAATCATAGCTAAGCATTATATTCCGATAAAAAATAATTTCTTGAGTTCTTCAGAAATGGATAAAGCAAACCTCTTCAAGTTAACTAAATGTCATGGATGAGAAGAAGTGTTCCACTCACTTGATATTTTCAAATAAACAAAAACCTAAACGCTGATAAGACAGCAATACTCTCTTTGATGAGAAGGTGAGGGAGGGTGCTCTCCTTTCTCTCCGTTACGGAACTTGAATCGACCAAGGGACACTGTGTGCGACAACCGCACGCCATATCCGTATCTGGGATATGGGTCCCCTTTTCCATTCTCACTTCATTTGCAGATTTGGAGTTTTCGGAATATTCTTCCAACACCTAAGGGAATTGAGGATTGTGTCTAAATACTGAAGTTCTCGCATGCGTGATTATCAT
>NW_021639877.1:330814-332109 GCF_002087225.1 Trypanosoma theileri
GTGTGTATTATACCAATATATTCCTCTTGCTGTACAGGGTTGGATTGCTAACTCGAGAGGGTTGTAACTTGACGAGATGGAGCCTCCTACCAGGGGATCTTTTCAGGGTTTTTTTCCTGGTTAGCTATGACTGTGGTTTTGTTACCTTCTAGCTGCTGCTCTACGATGGTGTAACTCCTTTGCTGTAGTTTTTATTTTTCACTTGAGTTGTGTATTTCTTGCACACAGGGTGTGATGCAAAATAAAGTTTATGTTGATGTTTTTGCGAATAACTGGTGTTGTTGTTCTTTTTTGCTTTATTGCACACTGGTGATGATGAGAGTAGTAGTATTGAGGCAACGCAGAGACGAAAGTGTGTGCTGTCTGTTGCACTGTCGCCTCTCTTGCAGTGGTTTTCTCTAGTGTCTGAAGGGGAAAGGAGGGGAGATGGTGAACCCACCAGGAGACCCTTTGTTAATGTTAACATTTTTGTGCATGATGGAAAGGGAATGGGATTGTTTCTTTGTTGTTTCTTTTAATACAGAACAGAAGAGAAAGCATTGTCAAAGAAAATCAACTGGACAACCCGTTGGAACGATGTGGATGAAATAAAAGATAAAAGAATGGAATTGTGTTTGTGGGATGCATTGCAGTGGTGTTCCTCAGTGGAGAGTGGTGTTGCACGCACTCTGTGACCACCCAAACATGAACATGTACTTGATATCTGCGTTGTGGTGAATGAAGGAGTCTTCTTCACTGCTGATTGAGTATTGATACTGGATTGAACACAACTCATTGTGCATGAGATGGCCCTTATCTTGCAGGATAACAGAATGTGGGAAGTAAACTACTGTGCAATGACACTGAATGGAAACCCATGCTGCATATTTTGAGTTAAATACAGTGTACATACAAATTGCTTTCCCTTGGTAACATGAGTCTCGTATTCTTGTAGATTGTGTGTTTGTGTGTGTGTCACTCAGTGTAAACTGTTTCCTGTGTAGTTTTACAGACATTTCATCCATTTTCTCTCTTTTCTTTTTCTTTTTTTTCTTGGTGTTGCAGAAGCGTGTGAGTAGTAAAAAAAAAAAAGATTGACAAGAGAAGGAGAAAAAGAATGAATGTCCATGCGATGAATGAAGTGGAAGAATTCGCAGGTGTGGAACACGCGCATGGTGAAGTGACGTCAAGAAGAGAGGGAGAAAATGATCCTGATCAACCTCCAGCGGTACGTGCAAGGGTGGAAGTTGTACCTCAACCCAAGTGGACATTGAACAGTAGAGTCAGGGAAATACTGTTAGATGAAGTAAATCTCC
>NW_021639877.1:333612-334349 GCF_002087225.1 Trypanosoma theileri
GTTCTGAATGCACTTTTCACCGACAAGGGCATGATCATTTCCGAGAAATTTGAAGAGTATGGTGTTAATGCTTTTAGAGATAAAAACTTTGTAACTGCGCTTGGTAAAGAACTGAAAATAATTCAACCACCTGAAGGTCGAGTGAGTCAGCAGAGTGTTTTACAACCGGGAGAGTTGGTTGCATATGCTAGTAATGGGTATCTCTCCTTTCCCACTAGTACAAATGGTGAGAGTAGGATAATAGAGTACAATATGCTGTATCGTCCTTCTGTATCTAATTTCCCTCTGGTGGATGGTTTCTACTTTGTGAAATCCGAAGAGGAAAGGGTTACAATGATTGGAATACAAACGACAACTGCCAGAGTACACGAAACTACAGTTACTGCAGTAATTGAATTCAATAGATGTCTTAAAAATTGTTTTTCTGACTGGACTGATGTTTCCAAGAAAATATCGTGGGAGATCATTTACATACAACCCTATGGCACTGATGAGAGGAAACAAATAAAAGAATGGCAGAAGTGCACTTTGAATACATCAGGAAGGTATAATCTCGATGAACAGGAGGCTATTGCCAAATTCTGGAATGAAAAGGTAAATCAGTATCAAGTGGACATGTCGCCATCAATGGTTGTATGGCTTATTGAGGCTTTAATGGCGATGTATTAAAGAAGGAAATAAAACGAAAAAAGAAGGAAGAAACAAAATACGACAAGAAGTGTTTATTTCAACTGAAA
>NW_021639877.1:335354-335838 GCF_002087225.1 Trypanosoma theileri
TTTCCCACGAGCGTGGCTCTGGGGAACAAGAGCGTCAGAGGGGAATTGTTTTCTGTTAAGGGTGATGTGGATTTTGAGTGGGAAAATTTGTAGAGGGAAACAATTATCGTAATTTATTTGTTTTATATATAAACTCTGAAAGGGCAAGCGGATATGATCGCATTTGGTTTGCTGCTACGCTAATGTCTATCTCTTGCTCTCATGTTTTTTCTGTATTACCACACAAACTGATAGTCTAGGTCTTTGTTTCGGTTGTTTCTCGTTTTTGATTCAATCGAGATCGTTCTTTTTTCGCCCTCCCGTCGCATCCCTGTAGATTTTTTTATTTTATTTCATTTTTACTTTTTTACCCAGTTAACCGGCATGCGCTGCTGGAGTAACCGGAGCCGTGGGCGCAGTCTTTGCCGCGTTGTCTTCCGGCCTCCGATCATGAGACTGTCCTTCACCTCATACAAATGAGCTGGAACAGCAGCAGTGTTTTTTC
>NW_021639878.1:0-22202 GCF_002087225.1 Trypanosoma theileri
CTAATAAGATACGGTAGGGTGTAATTCCCCGCGAATCTTCGCAAGCAAATCCATGACTGTTGCTAAAGTCACACGTCCCTGCGGTACTTTTGCGGCTGCCGTCTCCCACAGTGCCCCCTCACGAGCAGAGAGTTGTTCTTCCCACACCCGCAGTTCCTTTGCACGTTTATCCACAGACTCCGCAGCAGCCGTAATCCGTTTCATCTTCTCTCCGTACTTTTCTTGTTCACGGCGTAGGGTGCGTTCCCAGTTGATCAGAGACTCACGTTGTAGTCGTAATTCCGCCTCCCGTTGTTTACACGCCTCTTCTCGCTGTGCCACTGTCAACTCCTTCGCTTGTACCGCACGGGCACTTTGTTGAATTCGCTCCACACGTTCCCGTGTATCTTGCAAGAAGAGTTCCTGCTGTTCATCTATTTCTTTTTCACGGGCCTCAATGTTGGCAGTCCGTGTGGTGAGAGATGCCCGTTCCTGCTGCAGCAACTCATCACGCTCCGCCAACTCCCGCTCACGTGCATCTAACGCACACTTCACCTCTTGCAATTGCTGTCTATATGTGTCGGTTACTATCTTTGGAGCCAATCGCTCCTCCTCTTGTTGGAGTTTTTCCTCCCGCAGTGTGAGTCGCTCCTCACGTGCGGCGGCCTCTCTCTCACGGCGGAGCACAGCCTCCTCTCGCAGCTGCAAATCCATCTGTCGCTTGCGTATCGCTCCAGATGATGACATCTGTTGTTTGGAAGGAGATGAGAGAGACGAGACCGGGTGTGTAGAGTCCTGTAATTGTTGTAATTGTAATTGTTGTTGTGGTAGTTGCAGGTGAGCAGAGGGAGAAGTAAAGGGAAGAGGCGTATAGATAGGAGTTACATCATGCCAATCGTAACTGGTCTTGAAAAGTCGCTCCTGCCGCCTATCAGGAGGACATGGACTCCCTTGTTGTGATTTCTTTCCACTCTCTAGTGTAGTTGAAGAACCCCCAACATGTAAGTGTTGCGGGGTATTAATGTTGTTACTGTTATTGGTATTGCTGTTGTTTTGTGCAGCGAAGAGCTCAGCTGCAACTCGCCAAGCAGATGATGAAATGGGAGAAGAAGAAGAAGAATAAACAGTTGTACCGTCATATTTGTTATTATTATTATCATTGTTGTTGTTGTTGTTTCCTTGTGGTGATAGAGGAAACATAATCTGTGCAATAAACAATTTTCCCACCTTCTCTCTCCCTCTCCTCTACTATTGTTTTCTTCTGCCTTGTGTCGCTTGCACCAACGACTGCAGCAATAACAAACAACAGTAGGTGCAACAGAAATCAATAAGAGCAATAACAAGAGAGGAGAGGGCACTAATGCAAAAGAGTGCAAGATATTATGATGAGTTATACACAGAAATAAAAGCAAAAAAAAGCAAAACCTATAGTTTATACCCTCATAGCTTCGTTTTTTTTTTTCTTTTTTTTTTACCTTCAACTCTTAGCTGAATAAATATATGTATATATATTCATTTTTTTTATGTATTTATTCCTTCTTAACTCTCCTCGCTCTCTTAGTTTCTTACTCATCCCCCGTTCTCCACACTCAAAGAAGAGAAATAAGAAGAAATGAAAAGAGAAAAAAAAAAAAAAAAAAAAAAAAAAAAAAACGAAAAAAAAAAAAAAAATACTCTTTGTGAGAGTATCTACTTACCATCATACACTAATTCTGTTCTCCCAGCTGCATAATCCCTGCCACAAAATCGCCATAGGGTATCTTGTTAACATCATTACCTTCGTCGCCTCCATTATTAGTAATATTAGTATTACTATTATTATTAGTACTACTACTACCACTACTAATACTACCATTGTTGCTCGTGGAAGCGATGATGTAACGGCAGAGATTTTCTGTTGCTCGCACACTACGAATACCTTCACTCTCCAAAATAGAATTAACAGCTTCAGCGCATGCATCCGCATAAACAAACGCACCACCATCACTCTCACGCAGAAGAAGAAGCAATAGTCGTTGTGCGAAGGGACGCACGGCGTGACACAACTCCACAGCCAAAGATATTTGCAATGAATGCGATTCACTCCTTCTTTCACGATGTGGAGACTTAACTCTACCTTTGGTTCCTCCTTCTGTAGTTAATGCTGTTCTCATTCTTCCTCTGAGTAGTGAAGAAGGTTTTAGCATTGCCACTGGGGGACATCCATTAGCACTATCATTATCATGATTATGATCAGTACCACTACCAGCACTGCTTCTTCTACTAGCACTACTACTACTACTACTTATTCTTCTATTAGTACCATTAGTAGTGGGTACAGTAGTATCCGCATTAGCAGTAGAAGCAACCACATCCAGTAGCTGACGCATACCACTTGGAGGTCTAAGAGGCAAACTATCTGCATCATCATTATTCCCACTTTCACCGCCTTCTACAGAGGTTTCACACACCGATTCAACAGAAGGAGGCCACGAGAGTGTACTCTGCTGCGCCGTTGACATCTGCAACTGCTGCGGGTTATTGTGATGATGGTTGTCGTTTGGAGCTAGAGAGCCATCAACACTACGGGGTGTGCCACACCATGCCTTCTTCTTTGAGAGTTTACGTTCACCATTTCGTGGTGGTGGTAGTATTCTACCTTCGTCCTGGTCCTGACCATTTACATCATCTTCTTCTTCTTCATCATCATCTTCAATGTCTACGTTCACATCGAGAACAATGGACTCTTCCACAACAGCACGCCAGTCAACCAAAACCGGTACACTTGTGTTGGGAGAAACTACACATCCTGTTTTTCCTGCAGTAGTGCCTTGAGGGCTTAAGCGCAACGCAGAGCTGTTGGTATCAACTCCCGCCAATCCCCGTTGTTCCGGTTCCGGTTCCTGATATGATTGCGCTCCTGTAAAACCACACACTCCCCGTGGTGGAGTACACCGCTCACCAGATCTTGCGAAAGATAAATTGCCTCCGCATGGTACAACCTCAGAATGGTGTATGGCATTTCTATTGTAGTCATCATGAACATCCCTAATATCATATTCTGGGCATAGAATAGTAGTGGTGTCCTGTTCTTGTTGTCGTTTCTCTTTTGATGGGCTTATACTTGCAGAAACCAAATGTGGGGAGGCCAAACAGCTATTAAATCCTTCTGAGGGTGGAGTCTTCATAGCATTCATTCTGCCAGACGTGTATACTATCTGTGTCCTTCCTTCTTTACATGGTAAAGGTGTGGGAATGCTCAGGCTGCGTGTCGCACCATTCTTTTGCTGCTGCTGCTGCTGCTGTTGTTGTTGTCGTTGCTGTTGTTGCTGTTTCTGAATGTCCATCACGGAGTTGAGAGTGTCTGTATCATTATCAGGCAAAGGTGAAGTAAGTCGTTGTCTTCGAGGGTGTTCCTGCTGCCGAGCATGCAAAGTAACCTGGGGTGACTCAGCAGCGTCGCTCAAATCGCGTAGTAGTGCATGTGGTGTATTGAGCATCTCATTCTCTATGACAGGCCGTTGATCAGATGAGGGGGATGGAAGAGAAAAACAATAATTGGTTATGGGCATCCCACATCCTACCCGTTCTCCTTCGTTATTCTCTTCATTTTCTATTCTTCTTCGACATGTCGCTCTCTTAAGTCGCTCAGTGGCGCCTATGGTGTTTACTGGGGTTCCTTTAAGGCCAACATTACGTCCACTACCCCCTTCGCCATCAGACATCAGTGTCGTTGCAGCGCAGACTATAGGATGTGCTTCAAGGCAAGTGGAGAGATCCGCATTCTCTGTATTCATGGCATCGATGTGTACAACACCAGTATGAGTGGTATTCTCACTGTCAACAAAGTTGTTGTGGCTACAAACAAAACCTCCACTGCATGCACCACTGAGGCGAGCACGTGGTGCAGGAGTAGGAATACTTAGCTCACTCTGTGGACTGTCTGCGATTTGCTGGTTTTGGTGTATTGGTTGTTGTAGTAGTTGTTGTCTACTCAACTGCGCAGGTGTTAGATGACTAGGGTCACCCATCTCTAGCGAATATGAAGAATAGTGTAGGCCAACAAAAAAAAAGAAAAAAACTTTACCAAGTCCAAACACACACACACATACATTTCTAATGTAATACAATGTACATATATACATGGTTGTTCGTGTCCATACATCTGCATAGATACGAATGATTAAAAAAAAAAATAAAAAAATAAGACCTTCCTCCTCCTCCTAAAGGAAAAACAAAAACTGAACAATAAATAAATAAACAAATAAAGATATCAATTGGTAAAGCGATACAGCTACAAAGAGATGCGCCCAGGCACAGACACACTCACCCACTCACTCACACAGAGAGAGAGAGAGAGAGAGCGATACATGTACACATTTGCATATACACGTATCAACTAGAGTTCAACGAGACTCGCAGTTGCTGTGCCCGCCGACCAGCAGCAACGTCACCTAGTGCATGTGCTCGTTCGAAAAGCAACAGAGCCTCCTGTCGCCGTCCGAGCAACGCCTCTAACAACACAGCATAGTTGTACATCGTCATTGCATCGTGTGGGTCACGTTGCAGCGACACTGTGTACCAGGATGCCGCAGCTTCGTAGTCACGATCCACTGCCTCTGCAATGTATGCCCGTGCCCGTGCGCCCACGGCGTCGTCCATATGCCGTTCATACACAGCGGTCCACACCCGTCGTGCTCCCTCAATATCGCCCTGACGATATAAATGCCATCCATACGTGACATCTTCCTTGGCGAGACGAGTCTTTTCCCCAGGCATTACACTCGTCATGCGACTGCTACCATCACTGATATCACCACCTTTCTTTGGATAACTCTTATTACTTCCATTGTTGTTGTTGCTGATGATGCTGATGTTATTACCGTATTCATTAGTACTGTAATGGTTGCTATTTTTTCGTACGTCTTCAGGTCTGGAAGTATATTGTTGTTGTTCTTGTTTTTGTTCATCCTGCTCTTGTTTTGTACCAGACACTGCTGCGAGGTATTTCGCGTACAGACTGTTTGAGGTGTGATTGGTTGGTGTTGTCTGCACCTCTGTAAGGCGACTAGGAAGACGAATACTGCTGTTCTGATGACTGTGGCCACGATTCAAAGGAGTTTTCACTTGTGCCCCACCGTCATCATTACCATTACTTCTACTGCCTTCATATTGTGTCCCTGCAATTCCCCCACTAGACGGGTATCCTTCCTCACCCAACTCCTCCCTTAACTGCTGCAGTGCCTTCTCTGTCCGCAGTTGCTGCAGTGCGGTGAGAACGTGCAGTGGATTACTCTGTTGCATTTTTGCCGCAATATTCCCTGCGAGTGCTGCGGCCGCTGCGGCCACTCGTGCTGCGTGTCTTTGTGCCTCCGCGTGTTGTTCCGCCTGTTGTTGGGCGGCGGCGGCGAGTTGGCGGGCGTCGTGTTGGCCGGCGGCGAGGGCGGCGCGGGCGGCGGGGGCGACGGCGGCGAGTGGCACCACCGGCCGGCCACGATAAGGGCCCAACACCACACAATCCCCGCAGACAAGAACACCACCACCCACCATTCCCATTCCACCTTCATTCTCATGATTCTCATAATAATGATGATGCGGAGGAAGGGGAGGAGGACCTTCATTCTCACCAGGGATGTAGTACTCGAGCGGGCGAGTAGGATGAGTAGGGCAGGGGGCGATGCTCATGTCTACACGACATCGCAATAAATACCGCGGCAGCAACTGCGCGGAATCATACACCGCCACCGCAGGACCCGCCACACCATCTGTGAAGACACAACAATCCCACTCACGACGGAATGCCGCCGTGGCAGTTCGCGCCGTTTTCATAGACGCTGGACAGACAAATGGTTTGCCAACCACAACATCGCAAATAAGAATACAGGTGGTGTGCTTGCCGTCCCAATTCTGAAACGGTCGACGGTGGAACACCATACAGGGGTTTCCACCACTATTACCATCACCATCAACATTTCTCGGACTACTTCCAGTATTGTCAGCAGCAGCAGCAGCAACAACAACACCATCAGTATTATCACCACCACTCGCAGCGGCTACATGAGTAGTGTCAACGCCGTAGCTAACGATGTTGTGTAGACGCTGGTAGTCACCAACAATAGCAAGACGTTCTGTCGCACGCTGATGTGCTGCAAGAAGACGGGAGTTAAAACAACTTGCATGCACTTTATTCATTACAGATACCATATCCATTACCTCCAAGTTCAGCTGTGGTAAACCAACCACGTCCAGTACCTCCTTCACGACGGTATCGTAGTAAGCATCGCCAGGGGAAAGGACATCCTCACGTACAGAAGCACGCAAACGCTTCTGCCACTGATACACTAACGCGTCACGATCAGACTTGTTATATCCAATTTCATCCACTATATTATAGAAAGTTCTCTCATTCATGTAATATAGATCAGATATTTGACGTCCATTGTGTACAAATGACTCACAGAACGCATCCCATAATGGATCCTTTCCCTCGATATTGCTATTATTATGATTATAACTATTACTGTTACTATTGTTGATGTCATTGTAGCCACGGTAGAGTTTCGATTTGTTGACAGTACTGTCAATCGTCGCCCCTGCTTTGCCATCACGGGACATCGATAAAATAGTGGAAGCTTGTTGAATATGTGATTCTTGTGACGATGATGATAATAACTTCTTATTTTCATTCCCCCTTTCCCCTTCTTTCTCATTTTGTTGAATCTGGTGTGTATCATTGGCCCATACATCGTTGTGTGGTAGCCACTTAAACGGAGAAGCAGAGGATGACACAGCCAATGCGGAGCCATGACTATACCCTGTATCTTCCTTTATTCTTCTTTCTTCCTCAAACCTCTTCTTTTCTCTATCCCCTTGTTGTTGCTGCTGTTGCTGCTCTCCCCACTTCTGATAGTGTGTGGGTGGAAACAAGTAGCTGCGCGGGTCAGGTTCCACACCGTAAATCTCTGTTAATGTCAGAAAGAGTTCACGTGGTTTACCTCGAAACTCTCGCATAGCATGTGCCACCTCTGGTGTGGCAGACGTCACGTTGTGTGCCTTCAGAAATGCCTCAAGACGTAGAGCAGTGTTGAGATTGTGTGGTTCTGGGCCATTGTCTAACACGAGATTGTGCATCAGTTCTTCTTCATGGTTCTCCCACTCACGCAGCAGCGTAGGGACCCGATTTGCATGCTCCCGCCCATACAAACGAAAGAAGTCCATTATCCGTTGCTCGTAATCCACAATATGGTACTTGCGGTATAACTTCGTGAAGGTATCAATCTCCGCAATACTACAAACAACACTCTCTACAAAACGCAGACCACCCGGGTTGTGTTCTGACAAGAACTCTACAAGACGTTGCTGATAACCAGCAACATCAGATGGGGCCACAGCAAGTGAGAGACCAATTTGCCCCATTTCTGTTCCCAACACGTGTGTGACAAGTTTTTGTTTCTGAACAATATCATCCACATTCACGAGAAGGTTTTCAGGGCATGTACCAACTACACGTACACCGGATGGGTGTTGTTCCTTTACGATAAGCAGCAACTCCAGTGTGGAAGTGTTCACCGTCCACTCAGCAGATGCAGCAGCGCCACGCTGTTCGCCCCGAACGTCGAGTTTCACTTCAAGAAAATCATCCGTAGCGGAGCGCACAATGTCGCGTACTGTAAACTCACCGCGCACCTCGGCACAATTCGCGATAAGTGTCCCATCCCTCGCAACTGCACGTAAAATGACAGAAAACACACGTGGGTCGTTGTTACTCTCAGACGCAGTGTTGACGCCGATGTCGCGGGGAATATTCACTAAATTGTGAAGACGTACGAGAACCTTCAATTCTTTACTCATATTAGAATCTCGCTTCTGCTAATAAACCAAATAAGAAAAAAAAAAACATATAACCAGACGGTTTTTTTTTTTTTTTTTTTTGTGTGTGCGTGTAAAACAAGAAGTAGAACAAAAAAAAGAAAATGTTACAATCAGCAGTAAAAGAAATAAAATAGGGTTAACAAAAGCAATACTGGAAGCTTTAAAGATAAGAATAATCTTTGCCTTACTTCTACAATAAACAAGAAACAGAAGAACAAAAGAAACCCTGTATTTGACCTCCACGAATTGGAACCACGTGATGAATAAAAAAATAAATCGTATTTTCTCAGACAGTTCTCCATTAAAAACATCCCAAGAACTTACAAAATGGAAGTGCTGAAAAGCCCCTTTTAACCCGCTTCCCGCTCGGGGCGGAGAGGGTTGGATTGGTTTGGGCTTTTCACAGACTTACAAATTGACAGACTGTGAAAGATTGGAAAGAAAACTCATTTACCCAAATGTTCATACCCCCAGTACAGGATTTATTACTTAAAAACCATAAGACACGATCATTCTTTTAGCAAGATGTCAAAATAAAAGAGAACCCACACTAGAAAATATATATATATATCCCTCAAGGGGAAGAAGAAAGAAACAACGTTGTGGGTTTACGATGCGTGGACTCTGCACCTTGGCCATCCATCATCCTTTCCTTTTTGCTTGCCCTGCACATACAGTCTTATGCATCACACAAACTCCATCTAGAAAGCATAAAATAATGGTGGAAATAAAAGCCAAGCACAACGCTGACCTTAACACAAACAAACAAACAAACCGTAGCGTACTTAACATCCAGTAACATTCCCCACACAAGGTTATTGTAGGTAATCAGAGAATGACTCCTCTAACCCATTCCAAGTAAGTGTGAGAGAGCAAGAGAGAAATGCAGGTAAAGAAGAAAATAGAAAATCCACCCCAAAAGAAGAAGTCTCAGTAATCAAAGAAAATATTGTTAGTCACATACAAAAATACTCCCCAAACCACTCCACCGCCACAAAGGAGTCTTCTCGGTTGCATTGCACATGGAAATAGACACCGCATCCAAGAACGCTCGAGTTCTCATCACAGTACGTATGCACACAAACATATAAATAAAAACATATATAGGTGTATATATACGTACATACAGAGAGAGAAGTTGATCTCCCATGTAAAGAATGCAATAACACGGTATATATATATATGAGGAAAATATTAAAACTAGAATGTTGCCAACTCAGAATTCCATTGTTTCAACATCCTGTTCTTGCGAACACTGTATGACACTTCCACCGCGACGTAGCTTGGTCACTTCTTGAAGGGCAGCATCATCACCACCTTCCTCAATCTCCTGCCCCTTAGGGACCTCAACTTCCGAGAAGACATTCGATGATGTACGACCACGTTGTCTTTGACGTTTCGACGGCTTACGCATCAGTGACGTTTCCACATTACTTTCTGCACGTGATTGGTATCCGGTATCAAAAGGTTGTTCCACAGGCATCTCATACATAGGCATAGTTTGATAAGTAGACTGAGGCTGTTGCATGGTTTCGACAGTGTCTTCATAGTAGTCAAAGTTGTATGCAGAAGAATTATTGTTTCCTCGATACATATCACCATAACACTCTCGAATAATCATAGTAGTAATGAAATAAGAATCATCATTGTTCGCCCAGCAACAGTAATTTCTAGTCCAGCAACAACAAAGAAGAATAAGTAACAAAAATGCAAGAAAAGCCAGTGCAGAGACAGCAGGAACGACATACGAATTCTTATTGACCGACGATGACGGCGGTTCTGTTGGTGCGTCTGTAGTAGTAGTTGTTGTTGTTGGTGGCCGAGTAGTAGTAGGAATAGTAGTAGCAGTGGGAACAAGAGTAGAACCAGCAATTGAATCTTGAACTTCACATACCACAAAGCCGTAAACACCTAGTACGGGATCTCCAAATGGATTAACCTTGGTATCATACCATGTAGCTTGTGTCCCTTCTGTAAACATGAACTGAGAGACCAAATAAGGATTACCACGTGCAGGGTAGTTGGCCTGACAGAACGGTGTGTATCCATTCATTGGCCCTGCACCAGGAAGAGAATAAAGCGACCCACGGTAAAATGGAACACCTTTATGACTAAATGATGGTCCGGTTGCAAAGCGATCGATGTTCCAATGGTATACACAATTAAGTGAAGCACCTTGAACGCCTGCTGTGCACTGTGGGCTTGGACCATATTGAGTACTGTAGATTGCATTCCCACCCATGTAAGTGAGTGAAATAGGGTAGCCCATGTTTTGCGTACTCCTCGGAAGGGCTGCAATAGCATTTTGTGCAGCAGTTGACTGACCACTCACGAGAGAACCACCAGATGCAAGACAGGCATCTACGGAACTACCGTAATTGACATTGTTATTCAATTGGAACACACTGTGGGGATATGAGAAATACCTCACAATGTTATCTTGAACACTTCCCTCCGCTTCTGCCGTAAACTGCGGGTGGTGGCCCAGGTGCTGCAGAAGCATACAGAGCGACACCCACAGCACCGCGGTGCGGACAGCAGCAGCTGTTTTGACGTGAACACCACCAGTCATTGCTTGAGTCTTAATATCGGGAACTTATCACTAACACAGAGAGAAGGGGAAATGAGAAATATATATTACGACGTTGTGTAAATATTGAACACCACCACCACGACAAGCACCACCAACAACAAGAGACTTCTGTCCAGAGAGACGAAAATACTTTCCAAATAGAGAAACCAAAACAATCATCATTACAGTTTTCCACCCCTCACCCCCTTTGGTTAAATAGACTCTTTGAGGGGGTTGATGTACACATGAAAAAACTAAAACACATTCACAGAGATAATACTATCCACTGCTGTTATTTGAAAGGTATGAGACAACAAAAACAAAAATAAAAACAATGGCACCACTCCAGATGATGCTGAGCAGTTACCAAAGAGTGTTCCCCTCATTATTTATTTTGTTCTTCTTACGCCCTCCCTCACAGTAATGTGGTGAGGAACAATAAGTAGAAAATATGAGCCGACTACTAAGGAGCGAGTCGGAATTAGCAAACATGCAGAAAGTAGCAAAATACAAAACAAACATGCAGATAGAAAGAAATAGTATAATTTTAGCCTTATCTCTGTTATAAAACAGAAAAATAGAAAAAAAAAAAAAGCAAAACACTGAATTGTAGAGCCCATCGTGTACAAAAAATAAATAGTATTTTCGCAGACCGTTAGTACTATTAAAAACATCCTAAGAACTGACAAAATTGAAGTGCTGAAAAGCCCCTTTTAGCCCGCTTCCCGTTCTCCCTATCGCGAGTTGTACCCCCTTCGCTAAGACTATTGGGTTGACTTTTTTATCTTTATATTTGCCGTCCGCAGGATTTTTTGCTGAGGCGACGTAGCTCCACTTTGCTCGTATTCCGTGTGAGCGAAGAACTCTATCTATGGCGTTGACCTTCTTCACTAATAACTGTGAATGCGTGTTTTCTTTTTGCATAATGTTGATTATCGTTGTATTGTCGATGCGAATATCCACGGGGCCATGTAAATGTGTTTTAAACCCGCGTAAAGCAAGCTGAACGGCACGTGCCTCAACTTGGGATATCATGTGAGCGGCGAATGCTCCAATGCCCCACCTGCAGTCAACACTTCTCCTGAATCCTTGAATAACAACGCTCCCCATTCGTACATGGATGCATCTGTTACCAGCGTTGCCGTGGAGAGCAACTGCTGCGGTGATTGAACCGGCCCATTTGTTAATAATATGTTAAGCCTATCTTGGCCGATCTCCCTCGCATGTGATGATAAATTTGCAGGCTCTTGTGGCCGTGATAAACCTCGATTTAAGCGTAACAAACGTCGATGTACAATTGTCAAGAAGAAATAATAAGGGAATAGGGATTCACCCCTTACTCCTACGGCATACATCATACGCGAAACTGTACTCTCCAATTCTTCGACTGTCGTCTCATCCAGGGATGGTGCCAGGCGCAACTTCTTTATGGTTTTCTCACTTAAAGAAACCGTGTTGTTTTTGTGATTGAAATGTACTCCCATGAAATCATATTCTTTTGCGTTGAGCTGCTGTTCTCCGATGGTAGCACCGCAGTGTTGCATGTTACGTATGATTTGTTGTCCCCAAGTTTCCACCTTTTCGTGTAGGCCACTGATTCTTATGTTATCAATCCAAACATGTATGTGTAACTCTTGTGGTGCTGCATATTGTGGCAATACCAATTCCGGATCTCCAGCCAGGACTCTTGCAAGGGTATTTAAAATCTCGGGGCCGCATTTATAACCCATGGGAAGGCGAGTGAACTCAACGAGTTCCCCTGATTCCGTTCGGCAACGAAAGCTTGCGCGTATGTTCTCTGGCAGAGCCACCTGGAAAAATGATGCCTTTAAATCAAATAAAGTTGCAGTTTCGTCGCAAACTACACCCAGGTATCGGGAAATGCGTCCAAGAGGAACATCGGCAGCATAATCACATCCTTGTCATTCTTTCCTCTTGGCCACGCAATGAATCGCCTTCTCTGCCCGGAGGGTTTTTTCTCCACTACCGTAAACGGTACTACCCACCCTGCGGTTGTGTGGGATGAAGCTGTACAAATAATTCCTGCTTCCTTCATCCGCTGCGCATCAGCGTTGTTAATTCGTAAATTGGATTCACGCCGTCTGGCGTGCAACTCGGGTTTCTGCATAATATTCCACACCTCGTCCCAACGCCTCCTGGCACTATTATTCGGGCGTTCTCTAATCCATTTGGTGGACAGTGTTCCTACGCCTATTTGTTGTAACGGTAATCGGGCTTCGTCATCTTTCGTTGCCACCCTGGTGTGGTGTGATCGTTGAAGAATGTTCTGCCCTTTGAAGGGGGCGCAGAAATGTTGCCTTGTACATTCTGGTAATTCCCATTTACCCGCTGCCCATTTTTCCAATTCTCTTACATCAATGATGTGAGGTGTGCTAACTTGTTTATTGTTGCGGCTCAATGGCCTAGATATCACACCGTGCTTCGTGGGAGTTCCATTGGATCTGCATGTTTCCCTAACTGCGTTAATAACCGTGGGTCGAGATCGTGTTCTACCACTGCTGCCGCGGCGTGGGCCAAAACTCCTCTCTTTATCGAGTGGGCTGTCATCCTGTACGGTCCAAGTATATTCTCTATATCTTTTGTGGTTATTGTCGTTAGCTTTTCGTCGCTCGTCAATCCTTTTATGTTGAATCTGACGCGCTGTGCATCTACTCCTTGAATTACCACGTGTCTGGCCGCTGTGTTTGGATCGCTCTTGAAGGTTTTTGGCAGTGCTCCCCAATCCACTATTTGTATTCACGCGGCACGTCGTGCTGTAGTGCCCGATGCGACCACATCTGAAACAGCGTCTCTTACTGGGTGGTGGAGCGGAATGTTTCCGTTTCAACTTAGCAGCGGCCTGCAAGAATGAATCTTCTTTTGGTTGTGGCTCTTCCATAGCTTCCCTTAGTTCGGTCACCTTCACTCCTGGGTTATCTTTTGCCGTTTGAATTACCCTGAGTTGTGTGTATATCTGCCGTCACATTTGGATCAGCTGTGCTGATATCCCCTCGGTGCGAATGGTGTGCAGCCATTTTACAAAATTTCTCCATCCATCGTTATAAAATAAACCGAGGTTAACTAGTCTGGGAAAAAGTTACTGAAAAACATCCACCACTTGGCTGGGTGATGTCTCCCCCAGATATTCCATCATTCCTTCAAATGTACAGATCTTTTCCACGGGTCTATTGCATTCGGTCCACGTTTGTTGTTTTAGTTCCTGTATTCCCCGAAAACCCAACTTCGGGCCTTCCTCAGTAGTCAGTAAAGCCGGTTCCGACTTCCATGCCCAGCTTGATAATTTTCTTCCTTTTTGTGGGGGATCCTTTTGTTCGGTTGTGTGAAATGCATCCGGTGCACTCTGTTGTTCCCTGTCATTTAATTTGTCGAGTACCGCCGCCAGTTGCGACTGCGTGGCTGCATGCTGATTTTGCGTCTGTCGTAATTCCTCCAGCGTTTGGTTGCATTGTACGCGGGATGCTGTCAATTGTATCTGTGTGTTTGCGAGTTGCGCCTGCGTTTCTTCCAATTGCTTCCGCGTCTGTGTCTGTTGCTTTTTGCGAGAGAGGCCTCTTGATAAATCTGGGCCAGTTGGTTCTGTAAATCCTGGAGTTGCATATTTGCGTTTTGTTGTACCCTAAAGTCTTCGTGTTCTAACTGTGCTTGTGCGCATTCATACTCATAATGTAACTTTGAAGCTTCTTCTCCCAGTGCTGCCCATTCTGCACTGAATAAATTGTATGACGTCTCGAAAACTTGTAGAAAAGTTTGGATTCCTCGGCATTATAAAGTGAGTAATGGGGGGACACACGGCCACTCAGTCCATATAGTCTCCTTGTCCCACGTTTACTTTCAATGTGTCGCCTTTTAAAATTAGAAGGCCATCTACGTGAAAACTGTATTGCGGCTGGTCCACGGGCCTCATATTAAAGGAAAATGATGTTGGGCTATATTGGCGCATAAATTTTTGGAAAGCCTTGGTGCAAATCCGCCACTCCAAAGGTGTAAATATCGGATTGGTTGTAGTCATCATTTTTCCCTGCTTAAAAAACTTACTTCTTATGTTTCAGAAACTTACGATTGACAGAACTGTGAAAGAATGGAAAGAAAACTCATTTACCTAAATGTTCATACCCCCAGTGCAGAAAATGTTAGTTAAAAAGATTAAGACACGATCATTCTTTTCGCAAGCTGAGAGAAAAAAAAAAACAGAAAAATAATAATTAAAAGAATCAACAAAAAAAAAAATAACCGAAAAAAAATAAAAGAATATCAAGGAAATATGGGGAAGTAGAAAGAAAAAAGGTAACAAGATAAATGAATGAGATCAAAACTTCATGCAGCATCACTCTTGTGTTCCCTGTTTTTTCTCCTTCTCCTCCTCCTCCTCCTCCCATTTGTTACTGCCAGAAGGACGTCCTGTACTACCTGTTTTGGCCTCACTTTTTTCTCTTTCACGCGTGTCGCGTTCCCTAGCACGGAACATTTCATCAACTTTACGCTGCTCCAATTCCTGGTCAGTTGGAACCCAGAAAAACGGTTCCTTCTCTGCCTTAAGTTTGCGGAAATTAGGTTCCCAGTTGAAAGCGTGCAATTTTACATGATAATCAATCCGCTCACGTTCCCAGTTATCCCATTTCAGAAATATCTTTTCTTGGTCATCATGATCCATTGCTCCTGTAACGGTAAGGTTATGCATGTGCGTCATTATATCCATGTCGTTTAACACTTTACCAGGTCCCTCAAGATCCAACTGCGAACAGAGAAATGAGAGTTCCTCGCAAATATTTTCTGTATCACCCCAGCAATAGTGACCACCGCTGCTACGTACACGTAAAATAAGCGGACGGGCAACGGGATCTACTCCTTTGCGCCGCCGTTGTTGCCGCAATTTGGCCACGTACTTTAGACTATTCCACGGTGGCACACGATCATCATCAAGACACACAGAAATCATCATTGCCGGGTATGTTACCCGGTCATTGATGTTATGATACGGGTCGTACTGCATAAGACGTTTGAGATCCTCAGCAGAGTGCAGTGGATCCCCCCAGTCATCCCGTTCTGCTAGCGAAAGTGGTAAATCAGGATCTACCATGGTATTTATAACATCTAAAAAGGGTGATCGAAGTAGGGCGTTACCAAAGAGACTACATCCACGCATATTCATCGCTGCAGCAATAGGAACACATCCCGCACTATTACCTGCTGCCACCATAAGTTCTGGTTTAGTATAACCCATCTTAACCATATGTTCACAGCAAGCGATGAAATCATGAACAGCATTAATTTTGTTTTTACCCTTACCTTGTTCCGCCCAATTGGGAAGTTCACCACCACCACGTACATGAGCAAAGGCAACAGTCCATCGACGACGTAATAACCACATATACGGTGCGAGCTGAAAATGCATAGATGGGACTTCCCCATATGATCCATATACGTAAATAAGGCAATGCTTTGGAGTGTTGGGCTGAGCTTCAAAATCTGTCGCCTCTTGTATAAAGGCATCACGCCGTTGACAAATAGTAATAGGAATCTGTGTACCATCTTCTGATACACAAAGGTCACGATAAATACTATAAGGCCACATATAATCCCATGGAGTAAATTGTTCTGACTGACGTTGTGTAAAAAGTGCATCAGGAGCACACATCAAACTCTTTTTTGCCGTCATTTTGCTATCAAAATTAAAGACACAGTCTTTACTTGGTTGACAAATACTGCTATAAACAAAACTCATAGATTGTTGATTGAAATTTTTATTCAATCCAGGAGTAACAGAAGCTAGTGGAGGAAAATGTAACACCAAATCATCATTACGTGCATTTCTGGCAGCTTCATCAAGACCTTTATCACAGTTAATAATTCGTATGTGGTTGATACGTTCAAAAGCAAAGTGAGATTCAAATAACACAATACGGTCTTGAAAAAGATCAATATCTACAATTTGCACATCATCTCGGTATGGTACAAGCTCCTTCCACTCAGTGTTTTTCCCATATTTAAGAACAATCTCTTCTCTAGCGTACACCACACGATTATTCGGCCCGTGATCTGCTACCACCATAATAAAATGACCCTTGTAATATTCTAACCAGCTCCATTTTTCTTTGCTAGCGACTTCCACTGGTCGATTTTTACGAAAAAAATCTCGTAATTCATGTGGAATTTTTGGAAATGAAGCAGGAAGTACAAGTGCATTGCTTTTTAATTTAGAGTCTGATGTAATAATAATATACGCATTATCCTTAGTTTTGTGGATATCAACAAAGAATTGTTCATCATCATCTCGATACAGTTCTACTGGTGGAGGTAGAATTCCTGGGCGTATTTCTTGTAATATCACTGTATATGGTCGATTAAGATCATTTGATTCAGTATAGTAAAACTGGTTATCTGCCCCAAATTCTATACTCACAATATTACGTCCACGTATTACATGAAATAAACTTGCATTATCAATACTACGCACATGACAAATATACCGATCACCCCCTTCTACAGATAGTGTGTATGCCAAATACTTTCCATCCTGGGAAACGCGACAAATCCCCACATGACACTGCTCGTAACCAAAGTGTTGTTGCAATGCGGTGGGATTAATTAATTCTTCCGCTAAGAGATCAACTTCACCAAAACGTTTTCGATAAAATCCAATTGCATTAGGATCGCCTCCTGGTACAACACGTGTAAAGTATACATACTCACCAATACGTTCTTCTCCCTTATCAAATCCACCTTCTCGACTTGTGATGACTACTTTTGCGTCAAGCTCCGCCCAAAGACGAGCTTTAGAATGTTTGAAATCAAATTTAGCATCAATAAGTGCGAAGTGTCGTTGTTCACTCCGTACATAGCTTTGTGTGCGTTTGTCAAATAGATCCTCCATGTATTTAAACGGATCACTTTGCCGACGCTCACCATGTAGTTCGAGAGACTCCGGCACCTCTACTGGAAACGGACCATCAAGAACTGGCAGTGGATATGTGTTACGTGTCTGTGGAGAAAATCGATTTACCGCGCGACGGAAAAGTGTATACGCCGCGTTAGATGATGGGACCCAAGGGTACAACGCAGTCATCACAATCTCCTAATACCAAATTATAAAATGTACAGAGACACAAACAAACTCCACCCCTCTGGACTCAATTTGAACTTCCTTCAAGAAACCCATAAATTACACATAATATGAGATAGAAGAACAAAAAAACAGCAGAGAAAAAAAAAAAACCCTGTGGAGGCGGCGTTAGTGCAGCAGGATAAAAAAAAAAAAAAAAACTGGGGCAGATGAGATACATCAGGTGGAGTAATGCACAAAACCCATCAAACAGTATTGCAATAATAGCGTCAAATGCAAGAAAAGAAAAAAAAAAAAAAATTACATCCCATGGATAAAATTAAAGGGTGGGAAACGCAACACATCCATTGATGCAGTATATATTTATGGCAGGTATGCCAATATTTGTAAAGTATACCCCCCTTTACCGATGAAATACAGGTTAGAAAGCCTACAAGAGAAAGGACCGACAAAATATATATAAAAGAGAACGCATAAAACGATCTACTTGAAAAGGGGATCACAGCAAATCACATACAAACAGAAATCTTCACTTATACTTCATCCATCGTGCGATCTGATTCTTCTGAAATCATCAGTTTCCTTCAAATGCCCAAGCATTTCTACAAAGATTTCTTACTTTGTTTTCATTAAATCCGTCCGGGGTAACTTCAAACAATAGCAGTTTTATAATAATTGAATGAATTAAGCTGTTTTCTTTTTATAATATAAATAAATTTCCCCATGGTTTCAAAAGTATATCATTCTTTTGATGTAGTGACAGTTCTTGTCGTCGTTGTTACGACTCTTTCTATTCAAAAAAGACTTTTGTGTCACATTTTTATTAAATTCTGAACTCGTTAATACTATTAGTCCGCATCCTTGTAGTGTATTTACAAGTTCTCAAGAAGCTGCAAAGGGAAGAGTTATCCACAACTCCCACTGCCTTCCAGATAAACAAGAACACTTACAAGTATTACTTTGTATTGTGGTAACATGGATCTCTCGCACGACAGTTCAGAGAAGTTCTCTAAGCTCACCACCCCATTACACGTCATTTGGAGTTGTCAACGCAGAGAGAACACTGAAAAGCGTGCCCCAACAATGCGATTCGACAACAGCAGTAAAATCCAGCAACACTTGCCCGATAACATATCACTTAAACTAAGACCAAGGTATACGGCACTTCGCACACCGTCATCATTAGTATCATTACTACACTTGCCCCTTTAGTTTACTGGAGTGCTAGAAATATAGAGAGAGCAACACATACAGAGTAAGATGGTATGAGTTTAAAAAAAAAAAAAAGAAAGTGAAAGAAATCGATTTACAGGTAAAAACTGCAGAGATATTGTGCTATTTTATGAAACAAGAGAAAATCAAATTAAGAGGGAGAAAACCAAAAAAAAAAAAAGTAACGACACACATACATATATATATATATATAACCCATAAAATGGAAGGAAGTGAGCAAGCAAAAAAAAAAAAAAAAATGTACCCTAATTGCTTTTCTTTGCTTGAATGTCAATCTTTTGCTGTGAACGCTTTGCCAGTCCAAACCAAGATTTATCCTGTTCCTCAAATGTAGGAAGCCAATTTTGCTTGAACCATATGATAGTGTCCTTCCATCCATCAACAAATGGAATAATTGGTTGATACTTTAGTTCTTGCTCTGCTGCAGTAATCCGGAACCATCGGTGCATTGTTAACACAAAGACGTTAAAGACGTTCAACTTGAAAACACGACCCAGCATCCATCCAAAAAATTCTGCAAAAAGAGCAATTACGTAAAGGAACCAGAAATTATAGTGCATTTTTTCCTGAATAGAAGGAAATCCCATACCCACCACAGCTTTATCCAACTCTTTCCAAAAAATACAGTATGCACCAGGTTCGGGGTGTGTATTCCCGTCTGTCACGATATAGAACTTTCCCAATACAGGTGAACCCTTGAAAAGTTGCCGCTCAGCTATTATAAGGCCATGAGCATAGTTATCAACATGTGTAAAACAAATACGATTGGTTCCTGGGCCAAAAATCCGTAATTTGCCTGTTCCGGCAGCCTCAAGCATGTTTGGTAAAAATAGGTTATCACGAGGCCCATATACTTGATGAGGCGCCACACTAACAACCAAAAGATCATCACTACAGGCAGCTGTTACGGTCATCTCGGCAATTGCTTTTGTTTCAGCATACATTTGCATATATGCATCCAATGGCAACTCTGGCATTTCAGCCTCTGTCAGTCCATCTATACAAGGACGATGAAAGAGATTCCCCTTAAAACGTGTAGAAGGAGAACTACTCATTACAAGTTTATGAACACCCCACGTCTTACACGCCATAATAACATTCTCTGTCCCCACACAATTAACCCTATAGTAGAGTTCACGAGGGTGAAAAGGACCAACAGCAGCTGCCAAATGCCAGACACAATCTGCACCCTTTATAGCTTTTGATACATCCTCGTAGTTTGCAATGTCACCAACCACGTACTCTATAGCAGGATGTTTCCATGCGCCCACAGCCTTTTCCATAGGAACAATGTCAAAGCACACTACTCGCTCGGCACCCCGCTCCACGAGCATCTCAACAAGACGTGTACCAACAAACCCAGTACCACCAGTTACAACACAAACCTTTGGAACTGGAGGGTATTCTCTGGATGCAGCCTTCCGCTGTTCAGGAGAGAGTGCAGGATTGAGTGCTTTAGGGGGCATTTTTTGTTTATTTTATTAGATTGCTTTGTGTTTTCTTTTTTTTTTCTTAATTCTTATTTTCCAGAAAATGTGATGAAGCAGAAGACATATGGTTTTTTTTTTCTTTTTTTTGGTTTGGTGACCACCGACCAAGAATAATATGTTTATACAAATTTGGGAATCAATAACAAGGAGAATTAAAGAAGTAAAACAATGTTTCACAATTTTACTATCTCTCCCTCTCTCTCTCTCTCTCCCTCCCTCACACACACACAAAGAGAGAGAGAGAGGGGGAGAAATAGAAAGACATAGATAATACAAAAAAAAAAAAAAACGTCGCGGTTCAACACATAAATAATTCATACTTAGAGGTCTAAAAATAGACATACAAGTATTGTCCGTGCAGTTTATATGGAGTCAGAGGGGGTGACAATACGCTCCAATGTAGAAAGTGACTTTTTCACTCCTGTGTCTTCAAGCATATCTGACAAACTTGAGACAATAGGTAAAAGGACAGGACCTTCGTAAAAATTATCCTCACGCTTTCTTTTTCGGTCAAATAGTATACGTTTCATAAAAGGAACGGAAAATCCTCTACATTCAGTACCCTTCGGTATTGGTGAAAATATAGCACTTCGACATAGTTGAGTTAGCTTGTCGCAGTCACGACACGAAGCGCTCTCATTCGAAAATGCTATTTCTTGCGGAATCGACTCTTCCAGCGACTCTCGAAGAGTTGAGAGAGTAGTTTGAGTTATAGTAACCCTTCGTCTCGTAAGTCTATCTGGAGAAAATGCCTTTGTCAAATCTTCTTTAGGATTAGATAAACCCTTGTATGTTTTTTCTTGTGGTAATAACACAGATAACAAACGAGGTTGAATTAAAGGGGAATTATCAGAGACATCACTTGCGACAGGTGGCATAAGGGATGCGCAAACCGCCGCTTCATGCACAATTGGAAGCATAATACTTGCATAGGTTACTCCCAAATCACCCTCAAGATCCACATGTTTTTGAGACCATGTAGAAGTTGTCAAAAAGTTACTCAGCGTACTTCGATCATCCGGACTATAAACATAAGAGAGAATCAAATATCTCCAGATGGTTTCCCGTAAAATGGCATATGACTGTATTGGAACAATTGGTTCTCCATTCAATGGTATGACAATTGTGTCATTGCATCCTTCCCCTAGCAAAGCCCCTCCAGTTGCATTTTTTACAAAACGACATCGTGGAAGAACATCTTCAACTAATGTCTTCACTTTTGATTTCAACCCTTTAATAGAGGGGCTACTAAGGATACACTCCTCTGCGGAGACCGTATTTTTCACAAATACCACAACTTCATTATAAACATCAGGTTGTGTATTATTCCCATTGTTTACCCATTTCATAACCTCTGTTGACATTGGAAGACGGGTACTGAGCGGGACACGTGGAAAGCACAAACCACCTACACAACCTGCATGCTGGTATAGACAACGTCTATCCCTCGTTTTTGGATATAGTGCTGTTAAAAGAGTTACAACAAATGCTTTTGCTGAACCACGCAATGGCCCAAATGCACCGCTATAAAAATGTAACATCTCCCAGACAGGAATGCACGATGCAGTCGCAAGAGCAGCACCTTGAGCTTCATTCAAAACAAGATCATGATGAACAGCAGTCATGAAGCGCCAGTAGAGGTCTACAAGTTGAGCAGCCACCTCTGCTGATTCTACACTTTGGGACCATGCAAGTAATAACTTACTTAAATCTTCAATCAAAGAATGAACCCTTGAATTATCCCCCATTCCAAGAGGTTGTTTACAAAAAGAAAAAACACTATCATTACACAACGAAAAAAAAAAGGAATTTCATCAAGTTAGCAAAGAGCAGATATATTTTGAACCTCCCAGCAACCAAGAAAATAATTAATAATAATAATAATAATAATAATAATAATAATAATAATAATAATAATAATAATAATAATAAAAGAAACGAAAGCTGTCTCAGTAAAAATAAAAATATTTTTAAACTTTGTTTTTTTTTTTTTTTT
>NW_021639878.1:22502-39180 GCF_002087225.1 Trypanosoma theileri
AAATACTTACACATACATTAGTTATGCATTTTTTTCTTACCATATTTACAATTCCGATGTCTAACATCGTTTTTTTTTCATTCATTATTTTTTTTCTTATGCATCAAATTTATTTATTACACCCTTTATATTTGTTCTTACAGACGTTTAACTTTATATTTTGACTGGGTGTATGAGAAAATATCCGAAGAAAAAAATTTTCATTTTCCTATTAATTATTTGAATATTAGGGATATGCTGCTTGAATTGGATTAGCGATTTTCAAAATTCATTTCGTCATCTTCATAATCACTCACTTGGAGGTTTGAGGTGCAAGAACTTGCTTCCCTTGCCAACTCTTCCCAATCCAATTTGCATACATACCAAATCATTGTGGGCGATTCCAACATGAGACCAATTGTCAGACCCCCAACAATTCCAGTGAGGCCGCAGCCAAACAAATATGCGAGTGCAAGTTCCAAAGGTAATCCAATGACCCACAAACAAGTAATTAAAATTTGTGCACCCTTTTTGTTCTGTCCCATGCCGCTGAAGACACCTTGAAAAACGTATTGAGCACTGTCAGCAATACACATAAAAGGAACCAACCAACGAATTGTACGGGCCGTTACCAGTGAATCTCCTTCCACTCCAAACAATCCAAGAATATTATCAAATAAAACAAATACAATGATTCCATTCAAAGAAGCCATGAGGACAGCAAGGGAAACAGCAACGACAACATATCTTCGTGCACATTGTGGAAGATTTGCACCAAGACTTGAGCCAACTTTAGCACATGCCGCTGTGCTCAAACCCCCAGCAATTGAAACAAACATCAAAAGTGTATTAAGAATAGCAGAAAATGCTGCACCCTCATAAGTACCCAATGCAGCTGATAATAATACCGCAACGTCAAATGATGATGCCTCTGCAGCAACAAAGAGAGAACTGGGAAGTGCCAATTGAAGATATTCCTTAAGTCCATCCCAATCTAATGCTTCCTTTAGACGAAGTGTTCCCAATGTTTTGCGAGTGGATTTAACAAAAAATGTCAAAGATACGATCACCAGTAGTTGTATCCAAGCGGTTATAGCCATTCCAAGCATAGCGCCGTGAACACCTTCTTTTATAAGAACATATTGACACACAGGGGTTACAGCAATACCCACACCAAGAGCAATCATTGGTAACTGTGGTTTGAGCTGATTCAGACAAAATTTCGAGAACGCCGTAAACATTACCAAGGGAATAATAAATAAAATCGCAGATTTCATAAAGTCACACGCAATCATCGCAATTTTTTCACCATAAATTTTTGGAAGGAATTCCTGAATTATACATAGAATCATGTTAACAGGTAACAAAAATGCGATACTAACAAGTACTCCTCGTTGAAGTATAACCCCTTGTTCATCACTTTCTGCATCTCTACCATAAGCCTGTGAACAAAATGCGTCCATAGCAAAAGTCAGTCCACAAAGCGGGTATTGTGCAACGATTGAAATAATAAAGTATCCCACAGAAGCACCGGTAAGCGCTTCATCTCCGATCATAGATCCTATCAAGGCCAAGGGTATAACGGCCAAACCAAAAGTTAGGGCCATGCTCAACACAGATGGCAAAGCCAATGGAACTAAAGTAAAGGCGATTTGCGCCCAACTCATATTATCTTTATCCACTTTAACATCACCAAGATATATAACTGTATCATTTGATTTATTTTCTCCATTTGGTGGTACCAACTCAAGAGTTGTTTTTTTATTGAGACTTCTTGAGTTCTGGCAAATAGGTTCCACATTATTTTCTGGAGAAACAGTCGCAACAGTATCAGATTTATTAGTGGTTAACTCCACGGTTTTTAAGCCGTTTTCACCCATGTTTCCATCACAGTAAAACTTTCACGCAAAACCTTGGCTTTTAAGAGGAATAAAATAAAAAAAAAAAGAAAAAAAAAACCACATCAATGGGAAGCAAAAAAAAAAAAAAAAAAAAAAAACAGACGACAGCATCAGTATTAGGTAGCAGAAAAAAAAATGCAACAAAAAAAAAGACGTTAAAAGAACATGCAGTATTAAATGAATCTTAAATGAAAAGCAGAGGGCTTTCCTTCCCTAATAAAGAAACCATAGCTAAAATGCAACTTCTTAGAACCAGCGTAATATAAATTAAGCAAAAATAATAATAATAATAATAATAATAATAATAATAATAATAATAATAATAATAATAATAATAATAAAATGGGATATCACTAGCAAATAATAGAAAAAAGAAAAACAAAAACACTAAAATCAAAAACAAAAGAAAATCTAATCTAATCGTGACATCCCGTTTTATCTTCTCTTTTTTTTTCCGCTTTCTTTCTCTTAAATATTCCTACCCAAATCTTAAGAAATTTCTCATTAAAAATACATTGCTCGTAAATAACGAGTGCGGGAGTCCGAGAACAAATTCCACTCCAAAAACCTCATACTTAACACTGCATTTATGCTCAAGATGCCATATTATTTTTTTTTTGTAAATGGGTTGGCAAATGCGTCCAGTATACATTCTCTTTGGAATACTGTTATTCATGTAGTTTTTTTTTTTCGATATAACTTACTAGATTTCAGGGTAAAGGGCCACAAAGCTGTACATCCCTTGCTTTACAGAGGAAAAAAACAAAGTTTTGATCTTGATCAAGCACGCACAAACGTTCTTGTAATTAATAAAAAAACAAACATTATGGGAATCTAAACCACATCCACACCCAAAACCGCAATTTACAGATACACAGTTCCCACATTCACTCTATTATAACCCTTCTTCATAAAGTATTAAAAAAAAAAAAAAAAAAAAAAACGCGAAAGCTCTACCGAGTTCCACAAAAAAAATATTTTCTCTGACAAGAGAACACAAACGAAGAGAAACCTATATTTAGAATGACGATAATAAGGAGGGAAATTTCTCACATGAGTACAAATGAATAAAAAGGTCACATCGTACAAGAACTGACCTCGCACACCCTGGGCAAATTAAAAGGAAAATCGTAGCTTAATTTGAATGAACCAATTAATTAAAATAGGACCCAACAAAAACAGCAAGAAAAAAAAAAAAACACTGAATATCCCGCACCTTCCTTTCACCTTGCAGGTAAAAGAGAAAAAAGTATAAATACATTTATTGTGGTTTTCAGATTTACCATCCCTCTCAATTTCATTAAAATTCACCACTTTAGGAATCCAAGTTGACTGCCCACCACTAGAAAGGTTTGGTTCCTAACAAAAAGGAGGGCACTGCAACCACATTTAATGCGCACCTCCTCCCCTCCCTATCAAATGTGGGAAAAAGGGAGCATGGCCCGCGCGAACTATCTAAACCAGAAATTGAGAGAAACACCACGGCAAAAAATATAGGGAAAATAATATTTTGTGACCCAACATAAAACCAGCAAATGGAGCACTTCCCTTTCGAAATATCCACCCGGTAAAAAATAAAAAAAAAGAACACGGACCGCGGATCGATGTCATGCCACCGAAAAAAAAAGGAAGAGCAACCCGACCCGCCCACCGCAACGCACGACCAGACCAGGCAACGAACAGAAAAACGAAGGAACGAGAGCGTCTCCGGAACCACCCCCGCATCCCCGGTTTTTTTTTTTCTTCCTCAGCCGCCCGACCGTCGGCCAGGGCGACGCGCCGCCCGCTTTCCTGATGGCGCGGACGGTCCTGCACGGAAAATTTTGGGAGCACCCCGCCGGGTTTCCCCCCGCCACAGAACCCCGGGCCCCCAGCCCCGGGGGAGCGAGAACCTTCGTTGCACCGCCGGCGCCGCCAGCCAAGACCACGATTGCATGACAGGAGCCTCCGGGGCGGGGGCATTCGATGGCGCGGGCGGCTCGGTAAAGGCGCCAAACGGTTGGGGAGGCCGCTTGTTGTTACCAAGGGCCGCGTTTCAAGAGCATATCCATGATGAAACTGCTGCTGGTCATGCGTTTCTCGGGGGTTTAAGGGGTAATTGGCGGTGGCGCTGCGGTTTGTGGGCTGGAATAGTTGGAGGAGAGTTTTGATGGAAGGATGGTTCCGCTCCGAGCCACGGGCGAAACATGATCTTTCAAAGGCGGGCGTTGGCTGAGGTGCCGCTCGGCCATTATCGCGAAACAGGTTTCCACTCACAGCAACAAAAAGTAGAAACAAGAAAACCCCAGACTTTCCAATTGCAAGCTGGAGGAAGTTCTTGTTTATCCTTCCCAACTGGGGTTGTTCCGGAAGAAAAAAGCTGTGTGAACGGAGGCGTCGTGCCGAAGAAAAATGGGAAGCTGAGACTATGCTGATGGGGTGGTGGAATTTCGGAAATCCAACATTAGCACAACCGTTTAGATCCCCAACTAACCTTACCTGGCCGTACTTTCCATTAAAAACCATGCAACCTGAAGGGGAGAATGGCAACAAGGATGGTTTTGGCGGAAAGCTGCCCCAAAGAGAACGGACGCAAGCCCCTTTCCAGCAATGGGGGCATTTTGTTTAAACCCCATTTTCGCGCCTGCAAGGCAACAAAAACGACAACTAAATGTTGCGTTGGGCCGTTGCGCTTTCTTCTGTCCGGGGCTTGGGGTTCCAGAACGGTGGCGCCGTTCGGGGGCCTGCGGTAGGGCGTTCCATTCTGGCGCCGCGCGCGGTGCGTTTCGAGGCAAGTTTATATAGTTTCACTAGGCATTGCTAGTCTTTCGGCGCCAAATTTTATGGGAGTGCGTGAAAAGAATAATCATCCGGATATGGCCTATGACAGTTCAGGCTTTTGAGGGGTTGTGTGGTCTTCTTCTTTCCTTCGGTTTTGTTGTGATATAAAAGAGCCTCTGGCTGAACGATTGGAAAGGATTTAAGTTTGGTGTTTTCTCTCCGCCACACCCACCCCCTAGGCACTCCACTGGGTGGTGGTTCTGGGGAGGAAGGGGCTTTAGAATATCCCACTTCGTAATTCCTCTCGGGCGATTCTTCCGGTAGAATGGGAAATTTGATATTCAACGCCTTGCCTTTCCGTTTCCTGTCATGGAACGCTCTTGTTGGGATTAATAGGAACTTTATGGAATATGTGTTTGTTCGTTTCTGTTTATGCGTTTGCTTGGTTTTGACAAAAGGAGGAAGCAAATTCATGTCAGATATTGGGGGGCAGCGGGGTTGCATCATTGGCAGGGTGGGGCGGGGGAAAGCAAACGGCTGCCCGCGACAAACCTCATGACAAACTTGATGCCAGCCAACATTCGTCCAAACCTGGCGGATGTTCCTTCTGCTCCCACGTTGTTCTCCTTAAACATGACCAGGTCCTTTTAGTTTGCACTCTGTTTTGATTCGAGCAGGTCCAGAAGGTAGTGAAAAAATTATCATTTATGGTACATCATTTTCGCGCCTTTTTTCCCTCCCAATACAAAAACACCTGTTATCCCCATTCGCGCGGTCCGCTGGCAGCGGTGTATTTGGCATACCTTTGGGTTGCAGTAAAACGAGCGAATAGCAGGGGTTCGTTGTGGCCATTTCCCTGGCAAGACTTCTTTGCAGCGAATCCTCATATTAAATGTTCTTTTCTTCCCCCGTTTGCGGAGAACATTCACCATTTCGGCGGGTGACGATTCGTAGAGAATAGGGTAAATATTGTAAAAATGAGTTTCACTACTTTCTTGGCGACGCGCCATGGTTTTCTGCATTTTACTTCTGGGAATCAATTTTTTCTTATTGCTTCTCTGCTGGGGGTGTTTTGTTTGCGTGTTGGTTGGGGTGGTGTTGATGGTTCTCTTGGGCGGTCAGAAGTTCAAGGGTATCGCGTTGCAGTGCACAATGTGCCGTTTTCCATTGACAACGCTACACCTGGCTGAATTTCTTCAGCTCCTCTCCCAAGGTATGGTGCGATAGTTTTATACCGCCATAAGAAGTTCTGACATAGATTTCCAGTTTTGCTAATGGAATGCAGTATGATGCGCCAAACTTTCCTTAGCAAGAGCTCTTTTGAAGCACCAGGTTTTCCTAGGGAAGAACGCGTGCAGAAGGGGGCGCGTCAGAGTTTTGAAAATCTTGCAAAGCGCTTTTTTGGGTTTGGCGAGTGAAACCAATGCATGCCAAAAATCCGTTGGTAGTTACACCAATGGCGCGAGCCATCAATAGCAATACAATATATATGTATATAAATCTTTTTTTATTTTTCATTGTATTTTATTACCGTTGGGCATGGGGAGTACGCATTGGCAATGGGATTAAAATGGATCTCGTAGGTAGCAGAGCTTGGATTTTTTTCGCTTCTCTGAGTTGTCTCAGCGGCTAACCCAATTTCCACCACTGGAGGGCATAGTTGTTACTATATCTAGGGTCCCTACCTCTCCTTTTTTAGCAGCATTCCCACTAAGGTGAAATATATCAAAGAAACTGCTGCTGATGGGCACACTGACAAACGCGCCCCAGGATCTTCTTGGATAAAGTTTTGTCCCAGCACGACTCTGCTGGCCCCGGTGCTGCTTGACATTTGTAGCTTATGAACCCGTAAACTCTATAGAAAGAGTTTGCTATCCCATGGCTTCCCCCGAAAAGATTACGAGGTAATTGACCTTGGCTCCGCCTTTCGATGGCCAAACGCCACCAAGAAAACAGCATTCCCAAGATCGCATGTATTAAAAAGAAAAATAAAAAGAATTTGGTTTTTTAGTGGGCCGCCCCCTGCAAAAATTCAGTGAGTTCTTTTAGGAGACCACCTCCTTCATAAATTTAGTGAGTGCTTTTACTTTCCTTGAATAAATTCATGTACTTAACCTTGATACCGTGATAAGGTAGCACATCCTTACCAAGGTTTCCCCCTGGTAACGTGGGAAATTTTTTACCGTACGCTGAAGTGGCGGCGTTGATTATATGCACGCTACTGTTGGAATATTTCCAGACCCCTTTAACCAAATTTGCACTTTCACCACATCACCCATCGCAACTCTAAAAGCATGGCCCCTTCGACACGCCAGCGCCTTCGGCGGAGGCAACTATTATCTATGTGGCTCTGTGCTTCCAGATTTCCCCACCCCACCCACAACTTAGAAACCCAAGGTGGCTCTGGAGATCTGCTGCTTTGACCTCGCCGGGTGGGGAAATGGAAATGATTGGCCAAACATTTAGGGGAACATGCGCGTGTGCCCCTTCGGGCTTTCGGCGAATCAAATAGGGACACATAGTGTTGAAAAGCGGTCGGTGCTGCTTTTGGTTTATCTTTCCTTCGATAAAAAGGTTTCCAAAGATGACGTGAAAGCAAAAGGCTTCGGCGTCACCTCTTTTTAGGAAGATGATGCTTGCAAGAAAGGATGGGCCATTAAGCAGGCAGCGGTGTGTTTCCCCTGAAGACCATTTGTAGAAGAAAAAATGCTTCCCTGGATCCGAAACGAAAGTAGAAGGCATTGTTGCCTTCCAAGAGGTGGTAAGAGCAGCATGATCCGAAACCCTTGACAGTGACGCGCCTTAGTTTTCGAAGATAGAGCGCGTCTTTCCGCCAACGTTTACCTTTGTCAACTCTTCTTTTGACCCACCAGCTCCCACACTTCTTCACGCAATTTAAAGCGAGGCACGTTGCGCCAAGGATCGGGTTCTCTATGGGCAGAGTGGAACTTGAAGGCCGCAACCCCTATTGCGGGGGCACATGTTTTCGCAAGAGAAAGAGTTTGCGCATCAGCAGAGTTATGGCGAAACGGGTCCGCGTGCACTTCTCTAATGTCTGCCGCCTGTCAAATAGCGCGGAAAAGAAACGCAGTTGAATTGAGAATTGCCACGCTGCAAGGAATGGTTTTTGTAAGCTATTTGGTGCTTCAAACGCTCCGGCATCCTCCGGAAAGAAGACTGCAGAGCAGCATTCGCTTTTTCAACTGTCCCAACGGAAATGTTAGCTTTAACGGTTGCTTTAGTTTATAAAATGCCGGGCGGCGTTCAGTTAGTTCCTATCAAAAATTCAACTCGCTCACATTGAAATGGGCGTATTGATAATCATTTCTTTATTTTTTTGCGCATGTGTTAAGCAACAATGCTTTGTTTAATTGTTGCTGGTTGCTTATTTGGTGGGCCGGCCTGGGGCGGGAACGCCTTGCCATCGGCACCCACTCGGGCGAAGCGAGAGGCAATGGGAAAATCGAAGGAACAGGGCCCCAACTCAACCCTTACAACTGCCTGCGCTTCATTGAATCATTTTACGCACTGTTAGACGCTGGATTTATCAGTTGGCACTCCCTAATGCCTTCGCTGGGTTTTTCCTTGTGGTCGGCGGGGCTCGGGCCCTTCGCCGAAGACCCTAGGGGAGCCAGGCCGAACAAAACGAGACGCGTTACCGCACCACCGCCGGGAGCAGCAGAAAGTCGATTGGGCATCCTCGTTGGCGTTACCCCTGCGGCATTTTAACGCCGAATAAGTGACGTTATAGGGGTATAAAAAGATTCTCTTATTCTAGCCACCTTTTATGGTCATCCTTTTTGTGGCATACGGAGTCCGCGCGCCCAAAGCCTCCGAAGGAGACCCCATGCAGAGGGGGAAATGTAAGAGAAGAGGGACGCCCGAATTTCTGAAGTCGTGTCTTTCTTTAGCAATTTTGATGAACAGTGGCGACCTGTTCCCTTTCTTGGCAGTTTGCCGTGCTGGAAGAACTGTGTTGGTCCGCCTTCCCCGGCCCATTCGGTCTGCGCGGGCTTTGTCCGTGAGGCGTTCCGCTGGCATTTTTTATTTGCGCCTTCAAATGGCTTATTGAACTATAATTTTTGGATTTTTATGCCCATTTTTTGGCAGGTGGGTGCGGGGCGGGTTGCCTTCTAAGGAACGCCGTGTATTGGGACAAACGGCAACCTTGATGAACATCAAGCCTCAAAGGAGACCCTTTCGTTTGCTCCCGAACTCGGAATCTTGAATCAGTGCTGGGATCATTTTGCTGCACGAGTCAAAGGGATCTTTTTGGCCTAACGATGTTATGCCTGCATTGCCCCGTGCAACTCTTCAGTTTGGCGTCTTTAAGTGGGGGTGGGGGTTCATCTGCCCCAGAGTTTTGGCTGACCCCTCTGGCCAAACGAACGTCGATGAAAGCGATGTGGGAACACCTCAGCAAATAACGGTAAATCTGTTTATGCGGCTCTTCCTGGCAAAATTGAAAGTCTAAGTCTTTGGCAAAAGGCGTCCGTACTGTGCCAGGAACAATCTTTGGGTAAGCAAAGAAGGTGCCTTCAGTTCGCTCTTAACTAAAAAAAGAAAAACAAAAACGGTTGGATTCGCATCATGAAATCAATTCCTAGTAGTCTACCTTTTGGCTTGGGCCCGTCCTGCTAAATTAAACTAAAATTCGTGCAAAAAATAAAAAGAAAAAGTGTGATTAGCTGAGTCGACTCGATTTCTGGCAGTTTGGCGAAGGGGAAACCTCCGGCTATTGAACAACGTGTGCCGTTAGATATTACGATGGTGGCTTTTTGCCTCAGCAGGATTTAGTATATTCTGATTCTGCATAACGCTTCCGATGAAGCGTGTCGTTGTTTTTGAGTAAAATAACGTAGCCCCACACACTTTGCTTTTGTATTGCTAAAAGATGCCGCCACTGGCGCCATGGCGAAGGAACGAGTGGCAAAAAAAAAAAAAAAAACATCCATACGGTAGGATTCTTCTGTCTGTTGTCAAAAAAATTTTTTTCATCCACTGGGCAAAGAATGCGGTTTATCAATGAGGGGCTCGTTCCCTGTACTTCTGTAGTTTTTTTTCGCTGCTCTAGCAAACAAAAAAAAAAAAAAAAAAAAAAAAAAACGGTTTGCTTGGGTGGGGCTCCTTTTCGCTGCTTGCTTGGAAGGAGGTGGTTGCGTCGCCGCTTTTTCTTTCGCGCGGGGCGGGGGGCCACCGGCCAGCGAAGGGCGGAGCCACAGGCCGCAGAAGGCAGGAATGGCGAAAGAAACGGCGGGAGGGGCGAGGAAAAGCCGAACGATTCATCGGCGCGCGCGCGGTTTGCGTTATTGCTCTTGTTAGCGCGGCGCGTTGGGCAGAATGCGGGGGAAAAACATGGAAATTTGATCCCCGATGGGCGGTCCCCTCGCGGGCTCCTTTGGGCGTTGCGCCTAGGCGTGCGTGGGGGTTGCGTGTTGGTCTTTTTTTTTTTTTTTGCGCCCGTTAAAACCTTTCCCTTTTGTGATCTTCGCCGCCTCGTCCTTCTGCTGCGGCCGCCCCCCGCTTTGGTTGGCAAACGGCCTTCTAGAGCGCCCGAATTTGGGGCCATTGTTTTCCATCAGGGTTGGGGTTCGTGACGCTCGGGCTCGCGCGTTCGCGTTTTCTTGTTTTTGCGTTTTTGTTTTGCTATCCCTACAATTTTTCGCCGCTTTCTGCCTTCCTGGGCCGGGTTGGGGGAATGGTGTCGCCCCAGCGCCCCCACCCACACCCACACACAGAGGAAGACAGGGGCGGCGCGCAGGCCCAAGAAAAGGTTTCAGAAAGCGCGCGGGGTCCTTTTTAAATATGGGAAACTCGTTTTTGCACCTTTTTCTTCCCCGGGCGCCGCGGTATCGGCGGGCCCCGTTTGAAGTATGAAAACTATTATTTTTTTTTTCTTGTTGGCTTGCGAAAAGGGTGGTCGAGTCTTACTGTCTTTTTGGTTAACAAATTTTGTATTGGGGGTTTTAACACTTAGGAAAATGAGTTTCTTTTCAATTTTGCAGTCTGTCATTCGTAAGGTTCTGAAAAAATCAACTGTACAAGCAAGGAAAGTGTCAAGTACGAACCACCTGCCTTACTTAACGGCACAGCGGCAGACCAGCACGCAGGCGTTCGCAGACCCTGTGCGCCATAATGGCCCTACGGCTTTTGTATTTGAATTTCGTCTAGAGGAAACTCTTCGTTCAAGTTATCAAATGGATGATTTCTTCAGATTCGAAAACGACATACTTATGGTAAAAATGGAGCCAAGTACATCCATGAATTGCGAGGCTTTGCAAACCACCTCAAGATGCTTTTAAGGAAGAACTCGCGCGCTTCAGTTTCGAATGGGTGGCATTGGAAAAAAAGAATCACCATTATACCACCAATATAAATGTCCACAAGCGCAATAGGAAGAGAAAAACTTTAAAGCACAGCCAAACGCAAACGTGCAGGTCCAGGAAATGCAAAGACAAATGCCACAGATTCACCAGGAAACCACCGAGGAAAAACATAAATAGGAAAAAAGCAAGCGCGACACGGGAGAAGCATTACAACAACACTCTTAAAAAGTGAATTGGGCGGAGGAATTATTACAACAAAAAAGGCAGGAGCGTCCCAATACAGCTAGAGCAGAAGACAAATGTCGGAATAACTATAACAGACACAACAAAAAGAATCCATACTTTTGAAGGAATGATAGGTAATTTGATGAAGACATCACCAAGCCAATTGCTGAGCGACCGCATACCGGGAAAAGTTTTTCCTATGCCAGCAAATCCTGGACCAGCTTATAACGACTCATGGAATAATTTTCTGCAATGGAGACACATTATTTGCAATAAAGGGATGGCAGCACAACAGGATCAAATGGGATGATACCTTTACAAGTAGATACGGATAATACGAACAGTTAAGGATTTCTCCGGAGTGAAGATGCAGGGCATTCGGGAGGCTATCATTAAGCCTCAAAAAACAGGATGATTCTTTCATACATACCGCCGTGAAGTGGCAGAAGAAACATTCAACACCACCACCACGACGCAGCAAGGTACGCTGTTTCAGTTGTGGTCGTATTGGGCATTATAACTCTACGTGCCGCGCTGGGTTAGAGAAAGAACCTTACAAACCAAAAAGAAACGAAATTCGACCCACAGTGGCTAACACAGCTGAGGAATGCGCGGATCCCTTAAAACCTCAACGGGCCACGGTATGATATTTGGGCCATTGGATCACAACACTCAACAAACCAGCCCGCCTTACATCATTGATGTGGGATATTTGGAAAAACGGACCTTACCAGAATCTGTAAAACAAGATTCTTGCGCCACTTTTAAAGGTCATAGTATACTACAGAAATCGAATCGAACTCCAGTGGCAACGAAAGAAGAAGAACTATTACCGTTGCAACAAATAGATGTAGGAATGCTGTCCACCAAATGGATTAGAAAACGCCTGAATAATAGTGCCAGGAGGCGTTGGGACGAGGTGTGGAATATTATGCAAACATACGGAACACATTTAATGCACCGAAAAACCAATCTACGAATTAACAACGCCAAGGCGCAGCGGATGAAGGAATCAGAAATTATTTGTACAGCTTCATCGCACCCAAGCGCAGGGCGGGTAGTACCGTTTACGGTGGAGGAGGAAAAACTGCCAGGGAAGAGAAGATTGTTTATTGCGTGGCTAAAGAAAAGAAGGCCCAGAATGATTATGAGGCTGATGTTCCTTTAGGAAACATTTCCCGGTATGTGCACTTCGTTTACGACGAAACCGCAACGTTATTTGATTTAAAGGCATCGTTTTTCCAGGCGACTCTACCAGTTAACATGCGCGCAAGTTTCCTTTGCCGCACAGAATCCGGAGAACTTTGTCGAGTTGAGCCGCCTTCCCTAGAGTTATAAATGTAGCCCAGAGATTTTAAATACCATTACGAGAGTTCTGGCTGGTGATCCTTTATTGGCATTGCCAAAGTATGCGGCACCCAAGGGATAAAAAATACAGGTTTGAATTGATAACATCAGAATAAGTAGTCCACACGAAAAGGTGGAGGCTTGGGGAGAGCAAATCATGCATAACATTGGAAAGCTGCGGGGCCACTATTGAGGAACAAGAGTTAAAAACAAAGGAATATGATTTCATCGGAGTATATTTCAATCACAAGGACAACACGGTTTCTTTAATCGGCAAAACAATAAAGAAGTTATAGCAGGCACCGCCATTAGAGATGACAGTCGAACAATTAGAGAGTACAGTTTCGCGGGCGATTTATGCAGGAGGGGTAAGGGGTGAATCCCTTTTCCCTTATTGTTTTTTCTTCAAAATGGTACGTTGACGTTTGTCACGTTTAAATCGAGGTTTAATACAGCCACAAGACAAGGCAAATTTATCGGCTAATGCTAAGGACATCGGGCAAAGTTGGCGCAACAGATTATTAATGAACGAACCGGTTCACCCACAGCGGCGGTTGCCAACCACCGCAACTTTGGTGACAGACGCCTCCATGTAAGGACGGGGGGCTTTACCATTCAAGGGTTCGGGAGAAGTTTTGAGTGCAGGCGGTGCGTGGGAGTGCCCACCTCAGATGATATCTTAAGCGGGGGTACTTGCCGTTCATCTGGTATCACGCGGGTTTAAAACGCATTTGGCGGATCCGTAGGGTATTAGCATGGGCGGTGAAACGGTTATGAATATTATGCAAAAAAGGAAATGCACATTCACAGGCGTTAGTGAAGGAAGCCAACGCCAAAGATGCAGAGTTTTGCGCTTGCACGTGCTGCGGGCTTCTCAGAGCCACGCCGCCCCGGGAGGCAATAACGCCGAAGGCGCGCCCAGATGGCGATCCCTCAAAAAAATCGGGGGCCACGGGGTGGGTGGGGGGCGGGTGGAACTAGCGATAGTAGTGGGGCGGGGGGTCGCATAAAAGGCCTCGTCTGCAACTCCATTTCGCCAGTTCCGCGCTTTGTTAGGGAACGGCCGTTGGGGGGAAAGAAAGGGCGCGTTTCTGTGTTTTTGTAACGTGGGTGGGGGTTTGGTGGGAAGCGGAAAAAATCGAGGCCACCCCCTTTCCATTTAGCCCTCCCAGGGAAAACGTGTGGTTTTGGCCCTTCTTTCCGCAAATGCGGTTCGAGCGCCGCGCTTTCTTTTTATTCGCCCGCCCCCCTTTTCCAAGCGTTTTTCCGGGCGACGGAAACGGAAAAAAAAAAGAACGGAAAAAGAGGCGGCCGCCGGGGGTCCCTGTAGGCCCGCCGCTGGCGGTACGTGGCGCGCCGGTCCATTTTGGGACGTCGGCGCGGAAGGGGGTCGGTTCCGCGTGCGGGTCCGCGGGTTCCATGCTCTCCCTGGGGCTGTCGCTTGCCTTCCCGCGCGCCGGCGCGCTTGGGCGGGGTTGCCGAAATAACCGAACAAAACGGAAAACAACTACAAAAAAAAAATATTTGGCGCCTGGCGCGCGGCCTCGTCCAGTTCCGTGGTGGCGGTGAGTAGGGTCGTTCGGTGGTGGAAAATCATCTGGGGGCTGCGGCGCGCGCGGGTTTAGGTCTTTTAACACCTTGTTTGGCATTTTGGCGCGTTTTCCCAAGAACATGTGGGACAGGATTTTTAAATTTCTTTCTTTTTAATTTCTTCTGTTCACTGGCGGCTCATTTTCCTCGTAATGGATCTGTGTTACGGTGTTCTTTTTTTTATTTTCATTTGTGGCTACTTCCTTTTGACTGGCATTGCTTATGTCTTTTCCTGGTTTTATCAGGATGTTCAATAGATTTCTTCGATCTTAGTACACGGTTTCATTATCCATTATTTTTCATATTATTTCCAAATCGCAAATAATCAGGTTTGTGATGCAGTACGTTTTTTTTTTCTTTTTATGCTGGTGGGGAATTTAAACAAACAGGTAAATTATGCGATGCCAGCAGAAATTACTTGGGAAATTTTAATAAATCAAAAAAAAATTATGGAATTTCCACGAGAACTTTTAAACTATACTAATATATCCGAATACATAAGGATTAAAAAAAAAAAAAAAAAAAAAAAACACTTCATACCGAAAAAATATAATATAAAAGAGTTTATAAAAATAAAATATCTCTATCTGTTTCGTTCACATAATGAAAAAAAAATTCGCAAAAAGCCACAAAGCCAGCTATTTTTCTCTATTTTCTAGGGTTTTGCCCTCCAAGAACAATCCTAGGATAAGGGACAGTTATACCATTTGCCACACGATATAGAAGACTCTTCTTTTTCTTGCTTTCTTTAGTGTTGGAAATATGTTTCTAGTGTCTTTCTCTTCGTGTCGTAGGACAAGGGTTTGTTGGTCTAATTTTGACCGGATTTTTCTTTCTTGGTGTTTTGGGGTGTGGTGAGAAAAATGTTTTTTTTTTTTTTTGTATTATTACATTTTGCTGCCCTGGTTTTTCTCGTATGTGTATTTTTCATATATCTAAACCTGAATGTGAAGGAAGGATGGGATATTTCTTTTTTCTTTTTTTTCCTTTGCTGTATTTATTGGCATTTAGGTCAAAGGACAAGGCAACTCGGAGGTTCGTATTCTAAATTTTTATATTCTAACAAGATTCCCAAGGCACACGCATAATGTCAGGATCAGTGGATAAGAAGACCGGCTGTAGGGTAACGTATATTTGGCTTTCTGGAAGGGATCCCCATCATGATATCCGAAGCAAAGACCGGACGATGTATTTAACAGATGAGGAACTGAAGAAACACCCCAAGGATCTTCTTGCTGAAGGGTTTTTTCCCTTGTGGAATTTTGATGGCTCGTCGACAAACCAAGCCCACGGCGCCGATACAGAAATCATTCTGAAGCCCGTTAATGCATACCATTGCTGTCTTCCGCGACCCACGACGACTGTGCCACGGATTCTTGTGCTGGCTGAGTGTCATCTCCCATCTGGAGAACCAACAAGAGATAACTCGCGTGCCATGGCTCGCCTTATATTTGAGCAGAAACCAAATGAACATCCTTGGTTTGGAATGGAGCAGGAATTTTTCTTAATGAAGGATGGGCGACCTTATGGATGGCCGGCGACTGGTTTTCCAGCCCCACAAGGTCCTTATTACTGTGCGACGGGGTTCCCGTTTGCTCCTGGGAGAAAATACATTGACTTGCACTATGAGATTTGTCTGCAGATGGGGCTCAATGTCTCTGGCACGAACGCCGAGGTTGCGCCTGGTCAGTGGGAGTTTCAGGTGGGTCCTTGTGAAGGTCTGGAGATGGGTGATCAGTTGACTGTGGCACGCTGGGTGTTGCTGAGGATTCTGGAGGACGAGGGATTGGACGTGGAGTACCGCGCAAAACCAATTCAAGGTGATTGGAACGGCAGTGGGCTTCATACCAATTTCTCTACACAGGCAACGCGCTCTGAGAACGGATTGGACGTTATTTACAATTATGTAGAGCGTTTGAAGCAAACGGTTCGGAAGGATATTATTTTTTACGGATCCGGAAACAATGAGCGTTTAACCGGAAAACACGAAACCTCAGTACCGAACGTGGTGACTGCCGGAGTTGGCACGAGGAATACGTCTATTCGCATTCCAAATTCTGTTGCAAATGATAGAAAGGGGTATATGGAAGATCGACGACCCGCTGGCGATGCTGATCCTTATCTCGTCTCATCAAGACTCTTTGCCTCCTGTCTTTCTCTTGACACTCCAGCCTTGGATCTGGTCTCACCACTCCACGAAAAAGATTGGATGAAATTTCCTGTGGTGTAGTCATGTGGAATAAACGAGACGAAAACAGTTTGTTGAGTGCCCGGAAAGGACGAGCCGTTTTACTAATATTATAATTATAGTGGTAGACATAATTACTTGTGATTCCACAAAAAAGAAAGACTTTCTTTATTTAGAGCTTATGTCTGTTGCTTCAATGATTTATTTTCCTTCTGCTCTTCATAAGTGTGATCTTCTTGGGGTAGGTATCTAAAGATACAAAGAACGAGAAAAATAAATGATGAGGTCTCGATTTGTTCCATTGAAAAAATTTGTTAGGAGAAATGATGATGTGTAAGAAATAGATAGTTTTTTTTTTTTTT
>NW_021639878.1:39621-70510 GCF_002087225.1 Trypanosoma theileri
TTTTAATGTTTAACTATTATTGTTACTGTTGTTATTCTTACTGCTGCTATTGCTATTGTTGTTTTGCCTTCCATTATTCTTGTTGTAAGCAGCCTCCCCTTGAATTTGTTGATTGGGGTAGCTGCAATACGAGCTGATGTTGATGCTTCTGTGGCCAGCAATGGTTCGGCATTACTTCAAATGGAGGCGGCAGACGCAATTGTGGCTTTAAGGAGCAAACGGAAGAAGGCACTGTATTACCAGACCTTGCAGATTCTGGCAGTGAATGTTCAGTTGAGGTATGTGAAGACGGAGAGGAGGCTTTAAATGCGTATGAATGCGAAGAATTCGAACCGGGTATGGACATTAATATTCTCATTCAACAAACTGTGCAGAACGTTGTACAAAGCGTCAGTTTGGAGGATTATGATGGCCTTTCGCGGTTTGGTGACTATGAATTAATATGCTTTAGCGCTGCATTGAAGAACAACAGTTCTATTCTCTCACTTCAAATAAGATACCTTGACGTTTCGGACACATCACTTGTTCCACTATGTCGGGCACTGGAGGTTCATCCATGTATTCGTGCATTGGACCTTTCTGGCACACGTGGTGGAAATGTCAGCATCAAGGCTGTATTTCGTCTGGTTTGCAGAAACCCAAGCATTCTTTTTGTTCGGTTAGACGACACAATGGTATGCCCTCAGGATGCTGAGGATGTGGTTCTTTCTTTTATCTATACTTCTACCTTCTCCTACTAGTAAAATTCCGTTTTTTTTTTTTTGTAACTTATAATGGCTCTGCCGTTTGCAGGTTGGATGAGTCCCTATAAACTGATTTAAACCAATATGTCAATAGTTTTAACATTTGTTGTGGATTTTGGGACTGGTATTTTGTTTTATTTAATACATCTCTCCTAGTGTAGCTCTTTCTATCTCCCCCCTCTCTAAAACTTGTTTATTCTTGGTGTTTTCCTCTGTTTCTTTGGTTATGTCTTTGGTTGGTTTTATTTTCTCTTTATCAATGAGCATTCGTTTCCCTATTATGAACTCTTCCCCCTTTACCACGTTTAAGATGTTACTGGTTTCCTGGTGTGGGCTCTTTGCTTTTGTTTTAACTAGGGTGAGAAAATGAACACATGGGAGTGGCAAGAAACTTTTTTTGGGTCAGTAATTAGAGCTGACTACGCTGTTGGGAGCAATCACTTTGCGTAGGTAGAAAGAAAGGGTCTTGGTAGCTTTTTTTCCTGACGGTTTGTAGTGATATCAGACCCAGACTGCAGGTATTTTTCTCTATTTTCTAGGTCTTTGCCCTCCAAGAACAATCCTAGGATAAGGGACAGTTATACCATTTGCCACACGATATAGAAGACTCTTCTTTTTCTTGCTTTCTTTAGTGTTGGAAATATGTTTCTAGTGTCTTTCTCTTCGTGTCGTAGGACAAGGGTTTGTTGGTCTAATTTTGACCGGATTTTTCTTTCTTGGTGTTTTGGGGTGTGGTGAGAAAAATGTTTTTTTTTTTTTTTGTATTATTACATTTTGCTGCCCTGGTTTTTCTCGTATGTGTATTTTTCATATATCTAAACCTGAATGTGAAGGAAGGATGGGATATTTCTTTTTTCTTTTTTTTCCTTTGCTGTATTTATTGGCATTTAGGTCAAAGGACAAGGCAACTCGGAGGTTCGTATTCTAAATTTTTATATTCTAACAAGATTCCCAAGGCACACGCATAATGTCAGGATCAGTGGATAAGAAGACCGGCTGTAGGGTAACGTATATTTGGCTTTCTGGAAGGGATTCTCATCATGATATCCGAAGCAAAGACCGGACGATGTATTTAACAGATGAGGAACTGAAGAAACACCCCAAGGATCTTCTTGCTGAAGGGTTTTTTCCCTTGTGGAATTTTGATGGCTCGTCGACAAACCAAGCCCACGGCGCCGATACAGAAATCATTCTGAAGCCCGTTAATGCATACCATTGCTGTCTTCCGCGACCCACGACGACTGTGCCACGGATTCTTGTGCTGGCTGAGTGTCATCTCCCATCTGGAGAACCAACAAGAGATAACTCGCGTGCCATGGCTCGCCTTATATTTGAGCAGAAACCAAATGAACATCCTTGGTTTGGAATGGAGCAGGAATTTTTCTTAATGAAGGATGGGCGACCTTATGGATGGCCGGCGACTGGTTTTCCAGCCCCACAAGGTCCTTATTACTGTGCGACGGGGTTCCCGTTTGCTCCTGGGAGAAAATACATTGACTTGCACTATGAGATTTGTCTGCAGATGGGGCTCAATGTCTCTGGCACGAACGCCGAGGTTGCGCCTGGTCAGTGGGAGTTTCAGGTGGGTCCTTGTGAAGGTCTGGAGATGGGTGATCAGTTGACTGTGGCACGCTGGGTGTTGCTGAGGATTCTGGAGGACGAGGGATTGGACGTGGAGTACCGCGCAAAACCAATTCAAGGTGATTGGAACGGCAGTGGGCTTCATACCAATTTCTCTACACAGGCAACGCGCTCTGAGAACGGATTGGACGTTATTTACAATTATGTAGAGCGTTTGAAGCAAACGGTTCGGAAGGATATTATTTTTTACGGGCCCGAAAACAATGAGCGTTTAACCGGAAAACACGAAACCTCAGTACCGAACGTGGTGACTGCCGGAGTTGGCACGAGGAAGACGTCTATTCGCATTCCAAATTCTGTTGCAAATGATAGAAAGGGGTATATGGAAGATCGACGACCCGCTGGCGATGCTGATCCTTATCTCGTCTCATCAAGACTCTTTGCCTCCTGTCTTTCTCTTGACACTCCAGCCTTGGATCTGGTCTCACCACTCCACGAAAAAGGTTGGATGAACTTTCCTGTGGTGCAGTCATAAAGTTTCTTTTTTTTTTCTGCTCTTTCTGTTCGGTGTTTTTAATTGTTAAGAATGTCTTTTTTTTGCTTTATTTTGTTTTATTTTCGAGAATGTATGTGGGATGTGTTTATGCGTCATGAAGTTTTATGAAGTAAAAGGAAAAGTGATTATTTGATATTGTGACAAGAAAAGATAATAATATTTTTTGTTTGTTGACGTGGTGGATTAATAAGTAGAATTATATCTCGCAAGAAGTTCGGTAGAACTTTGTGCTTTGTGTAATTTTTTTTTCATATAGTGTGATGCCATAAAGAATAAATTATTTTTGTTTTTGATAGGAACTACTACTAGCTTTAATGCTATTGTAACTAATGCTATTATTATTGTTGGTATTATTATTATTATTATTATTATTATTATTATTATTATTATTATTATTATTATTATTATTATTTTAATGTTTAACTATTATTGTTACTGTTGTTATTCTTACTGCTGCTATTGCTATTGTTGTTTTGCCTTCCATTATTCTTGTTGTAAGCAGCCTCCCCTTGAATTTGTTGATTGGGGTAGCTGCAATGCGAGCTGATGTTGATGCTTCTGTGGCCAGCAATGGTTCGGCATTACTTCAAATGGAGGCGGCAGACGCAAATGTGGCTTTAAGGAGCAAACGGAAGAAGAAGAAGAGCAAACGGAAGAAGGCACTGTATGACCAATACCTTGCAGATTCTGGCAGTGAATGTTCAGTTGAGGTATGTGAAGACGGAGAGGAGGCTTTAAATGCGTATGAATGCGAAGAATTCGAACCGGGTATGGACATTAATATTCTCATTCAACAAACTGTGCAGAACGTTGTACAAAGCGTCAGTTTGGAGGATTATGATGGCCTTTCGCGGTTTGGTGACTATGAATTAATATGCTTTAGCGCTGCATTGAAGAACAACAGTTCTATTCTCTCACTTCAAATAAGATACCTTGACGTTTCGGACACATCACTTGTTCCACTATGTCGGGCACTGGAGGTTCATCCATGTATTCGTGCATTGGACCTTTCTGGCACACGTGGTGGAAATGCCAGCATCAAGGCTGTATTTCGTCTGGTTTGCACAAACCCAAGCATTCTTTTTGTTCGGTTAGACGACACAATGGTATGCCCTCAGGATGCTGAGGATATACGTCTTGCAACTCAATACAATGCACTTGCATGCCCTGATCCTGCTAACAATCCATTTCATCTTGGTCTTTTACGTAAGATTGGTGATATGGAGGAAGAAGAACAGAAGTATAAGGAGCAGCTCTCAGCACATCCTTGGTTATTTGGTGATCGTTCTATTTCCCCTGGAAATGGGCCAGCTAAAAAGAAAAAGGTTGGATTTGCCGAGAAAATGGCCAAATCACGTATTGGTGCTGAAATTTGCGCTCAATTTATGAGTGGTCGTTGCACCTACGGGTCGCGTTGTAGGTACATTCACCCAGAAAAAACTGCAGCTCTGCAGAATGCTATTACTGTAAGTCAATATAAAATGTCACAGGAGTTGGAAAACGATAGTAGAAGCTTAAAGAGTAGTGCCACTATGTTTGGATCTAGTTCTAGAATGAGATTACAGAGCAGACTTCGTCCAGTTAGTTTCTCACTGAAGAAAGATGTGTCAGTGTCAACATCGGCACTGACACCAGCACCAGCTGTTATTGCTGCTAAAGTGGCCAAATTGAATGGTAATGGGGATGATGTATCCTTATCGGATGCCGCATGGATACGATCTCTTTGGTTTTTTTCTGCTACTCTTGTCGTTTGTAGTGCCACATTAGTTGTTTTTTTCTGAGTAATTTGAGTGGTAGGGAAAAGAGGTGACTGAATTTTTTTTATTTTGTTTTTGTTGCGGCGATTAGGGGTGTACCGTGAGGTCGTGAGAGAGAACCAGTATGAGTGGATTATTGTGTAGTGTGAGTGCGGTGGCGTTTGAAAGGGTCGTGAGGACCTGAGTAAATTACGTTGATGTTTTTTCTTTTTCGTTAATTTTAATTAATTTTACTACAATTTGCAGCAATGCTGTGCTGCCCCCCAAAAACTTAAAAAAAAAAAATGATGATGAATACTAAAACAGGCAATTATGAGGAATCATTTTTTTTCAATAACTACCGATGTCTCTGAGTTATAAGCTGAAGTGAAGCGCGGTGCCAATGCCCGGTGTTATACGTAGAATATGTGATCCTCCGCTTAGTGATGGATCTGACGTTCCATTATTGGATGTGCAGAGCGTACGTCAGTTCAAAATATCCTCATCGGATGTTTTGGGAAAGTATATTTCCCCGTCATTTGTATCAGTACTAAAAGAAATGATTCCATTAAATGATAATGCGTTAGGATATGGCGGAAGTTGGTTTTGGAGTTGCTATTTCCATGCTCTATATGGCGAAGATGTATTACTAGATCTGAGTGGAACTGGTGTGAGTTTATCAGAAGATTCCCTTGACTCACAGATATCTCTACGTCAGAGGTTGGCCTCAACAACTGATACTGGACACCTTGGAGTTGCCATTGAACACTGTTGTTCCAAAATTGAAACCCTTTGTGCCGTGGCATTATCACTTGTTTTGCATGTTTCACACCAACCAATGTTAGAAGATAATCAAGGTCCTCAGGCGTTAGTCCTTTGTGCCACAAAGGAACAATGTGATGAGGTATACGCATTGGTAGATCGTTTTGGAGCGGCCCTTCATTTGGTTACACATAATTTATTCGGAGCCTATCCTCCAATGCCCGCTGGTAGAAGAGCTGACATCGTCATTGGAACCTTGCCACTCTGGGAAAGTGTGGCACAAGTGGAACCTCTTGCTAGCCATGATGGTCTTGAAGAGATTCTTTATCAAGTTTCAGATGACGCGCGTTGGACGGCCTCCTCCACACGGTGGAGACCATACTCGTTGGATTTTGTTGCACAGCTAGTTCTTATAGATTTAGACTTGCAACATGCTTTAGGATATTGGCCAATGGTACGGAGACTCTTTGCAGAGCACAAAAGATCTTCATTAAACCCTTTAAAACATATGACTGGAATGAATAAAAATGGAAATAAGACTAACACTATCTCAGTTAGTGGACTTCCAGAAGGATTTCAGATGTATTGTTTGGTTGGTGAATGTAGAAAAGGAGCGGAACTCTTTACCAAGCTACGTGCGTTGTATGAAAGACGTGGAAATGGCAAAAACAATGGGGATGTGTCTCGTATCGCATTAAGACTTGAACACCTACAACAGGACAAAGTAAATGGCGAAAATGTAAATAATCATTCTCGCAAAAGACGACGAAATGATGATGATGATGATGATGATGATGATCATACAGATGTTGCTACTGCAACTACTTGTAATGATCATTCCTCAACTCAATATCCTCGATTGGTGATTCACAATGCGCTTTCACATTCACGGTTATTGTTAGATGCGAGTGCCTTTGAAGATTTCGCTACAGAGACAAGACGTCTTGCTCAGAGTTTCTGGTCGAGATTTGAGGCAACATCATGCTCTGCAACCGATGAAGTGTGTGTGGAAGCAGTCGTTAGTGTACAATTGGCATACGGTTGCCGGCCGATGACGAGAGATATCACAGGCGAGAATAAACCGTGGTGTATAAATGAGACCGTGGCTGTTATTACACCCATTAACGCCGGTGCCAGACACCCATCACGTGCAGGACTACTCATTCGACATTTGGAAGATGAACTCTCAGGTCAGATATTTGATGGGAGTGTTGTACAGTGTCTTTCTCATTCTCATGAATTGGCTTGTGTGGATCAAAGCTTGGTAACACTTCAGGGTGTTTTCGCCGCCACTGCAAATTCCCTCATGCAGAAACCAATCTTTGTACTGTTAGATAATGTGGAGCGGGATATGGCAGAGGCACTCACACATCGGGCACATCTGCGGCAACTTGTTACAGAAGTTTCCTCTAAAAATAATGAAAAAATAAATTTTCCACTCCACAAATTTCTTAGCAATGTACCACAACAACCATGGCGTACTGTTCTAGCCTTTCGCAATATTGCCCCAAATATTTCAGTGTTTTGTGACTCAGCAAATGGTGCCAAACCAACTGCCCTTCTTTACTTGGAGGAATGTTGCCAATATGGCAAGGTTGTTTCATACTTTGTATACGAACAACGACACTATGGAAAGGATGGTGAGAACTGTGTGCACTTTTTCGTTGAGTTTGCGACACGTGAAGGAGCAAAAGAGGCCGTACGGCAGTTCTCCTTGCGATTTGCAAGTGAATCTCAGAATAAAGAGGGATCTACGCGCGTAAAATTGTTTTCTAATGAATTGTATTACGAGGGAGCTGAATCAGAACTACGAAGGCGGCAAAGTATAAACAATGGGGCTGGAAACGACACCATGGGTGACAGAGGGACAGAAGTAAAGAATAATAGCAACGACGACGATATAGATGAGGATGACTTTATTGATGTCTCTCTACTAGCTGAATAAAACAGTTTTAGTCTGCTTCATTGCCCTCGGCGTGCGTTTTTTTTTTTGTTTGTTTTTTTGAATGTTTCTCTTTACTTCCATCTCTTTTTTCTATTTGTGATGGTCTGTAGTAACACGATAAAACAATCGCTGCGTTCCGTCATTTATGCTAAATATATGACTCAATAAACGAATGATAGCTGTGGCCCTCCGGCCCTTATATATTTCTTTCCCACCTCATTACTCTGGACAAGAGTATGTCGGGTGTAATGGCTTCGTGGCTCAAACAATTCAGAGTTATATGTTCAAAACAAAACAAAACAGAAATAAACAAAAAAAAAAATCCCTTTTTCTTTTTTTCTTTTCTTCTTTTCTTTCCTTTTTCTTTTCTACTACAAAATAAAAAAAAAACAAATAATCAAAGGTCTCTCTGTACAAATGGTCTCTCTGAAGTTACAGGCTCGCTTGGCCGCGGACATTCTCCGCTGTGGCCGCAACCGTGTGTGGCTTGACCCCAATGAGGCGACGGAGATCCGCAACGCCAACTCCCGCAAGAGCGTGCGCAAGCTCATCAAGGAAGGTCTTGTGATGTGCAAGCCCGTGAAGGTGCACTCCCGCTCCCGCTGGCGCCGCATGAAGGAGGCCAAGGCAATGGGCCGCCACGAGGGCACTGGCCGCCGCGAGGGTACACGCGAGGCTCGCATGCCAAGCAAGGAACTGTGGATGCGCCGTCTCCGTATTCTTCGCCGTCTTCTCCGCAAGTACCGTGAGGAGAAGAAGATCGACCGCCACATCTACCGTGAGCTTTACACCAAGGCCAAGGGTAACGTGTTCCGTAACAAGCGCAATCTCATGGAGCACATCCACAAGGTGAAGAACGAGAAGAAGAAGGAGCGCCAGTTGGCTGAGCAGCTTGCCGCCAAGCGCAGCAAGGATGAGCAGCACCGCCAGAAGGCTCGCAAGCAGGAGCTCAAGAAGCGCGAGAAGGACCGCGAACGTGCCCGCCGCGATGATGCCGCCGCTGCCGCTGCCGCTGCCGCCGCCGCTAAGGCGAGCGCTGCTGCAAAGAAGGCCGCTGCCCCTGTGGGCAAGAAGAGCGCCAAGGCCGCTGCCCCTGCAAAGGCCGCTGCTCCCGCTAAGGCTGCCGCACCAGCGAAGGCTGCTGCTCCCGCCAAGGCCGCCGCACCAGTGAAGGCTGCCGCTCCCGCTGCCAAGAAGGCTGGAGGCAAGAAGTGAAAAGTACATTAGGACTGAGAGGTTGTTTTTATTTCAATATTTTTCTTTTTAAATTGAAGTTACCGTAATATATATTTTTTTTTATTGGGATTTGGGAGGTGTTTCTTTTTTTTTTTTGGTGGGGTGACGATTGCGCAGATACATTTGCTCTTTTTTTTCTTTTCTTTATTTTTTGTTCTTGAAGCTCTGAAGGTGTTTAGTTTGTCTGATCACCACAACCATAAAGGGCTAATAGTGACGATGTCGAGCGTAACGGCGGACCTAGAGTACTTCAAATGTGACTTGTGTGGGGTGTATTTTCACAGAGACATCTTCTGTGATCACCGGCGCGAGTGTAAGGGTCTTGACTCAACAGAACTAAAGAAGAGTGAGTGCCGGCAGATTGAGGCTGCACTAAATGAAGAGATGCGACGCCGCTTTGGATTAGGAGAGGCAGGGAAAACACAGGTGATACCTATTGAACTTGCTGAAAGACATCAACAGGCACGTGTGCGGCGGAACGTGGCAAATGCTTATCAGTCTGAAATAGACAAAAAGTTGGAGGAACAGTTCAAGTCTGATAAAATGAAGGCATTAGCAGCATTTTTGGAGGAGTGATGATAATGGATCATGGTCTTTTTTCTGTGATAAATTGCCCCTACTGCTCACCTTTTAACCCATGAAGGCCTATATTTGAATGGCGATAAGGAGTGGTTTATTATTATTATTATTATTATTATTATTATTATTATTATTATTATTATTATTAATTTTAGTTGCGCTTTTAATTCATGTACACTCTCAAGTTGTGTGAAGACAGAATTTTCCTTGGGTCATAGCAAGATGGGGGGAAGTGGGAACATGACAAGGAGAAAAAAGTCAAACACCATTTTTACTACACTATTTACAATGCACGATGTAACCAAAAAAAAAAAAAATATCTGTATTTGTGCTTTATACTTGTAATCCCATTAGAAAAACCTTGCTTTCTCTTGTTATTGATTATTTTTTTTTCACATTTTTATCCCCTTTTTATTCCTATTTATTGTGTTATATAGGCATCCATACTTCACTTTTGTACGCACGATGGTCTCTCTGAAGTTACAGGCTCGCTTGGCCGCGGACATTCTCCGCTGTGGCCGCAACCGTGTGTGGCTTGACCCCAATGAGGCGACGGAGATCCGCAACGCCAACTCCCGCAAGAGCGTGCGCAAGCTCATCAAGGAAGGTCTTGTGATGTGCAAGCCCGTGAAGGTGCACTCCCGCTCCCGCTGGCGCCGCATGAAGGAGGCCAAGGCAATGGGCCGCCACGAGGGCACTGGCCGCCGCGAGGGTACACGCGAGGCTCGCATGCCAAGCAAGGAACTGTGGATGCGCCGTCTCCGTATTCTTCGCCGTCTTCTCCGCAAGTACCGTGAGGAGAAGAAGATCGACCGCCACATCTACCGTGAGCTTTACACCAAGGCCAAGGGTAACGTGTTCCGTAACAAGCGCAATCTCATGGAGCACATCCACAAGGTGAAGAACGAGAAGAAGAAGGAGCGCCAGTTGGCTGAGCAGCTTGCCGCCAAGCGCAGCAAGGATGAGCAGCACCGCCAGAAGGCTCGCAAGCAGGAGCTCAAGAAGCGCGAGAAGGACCGCGAACGTGCCCGCCGCGATGATGCCGCCGCTGCCGCTGCCGCTGCCGCCGCCGCTAAGGCGAGCGCTGCTGCAAAGAAGGCCGCTGCCCCTGTGGGCAAGAAGAGCGCCAAGGCCGCTGCCCCTGCAAAGGCCGCTGCTCCCGCTAAGGCTGCCGCACCAGCGAAGGCTGCTGCTCCCGCCAAGGCCGCCGCACCAGTGAAGGCTGCCGCTCCCGCTGCCAAGAAGGCTGGAGGTAAGAAGTGAAAGGATGCCCACTGATATTTTTCTTGATTTTTAGTTTTATACTCTGATTTTTTTTCTGCTTTGCGTAGATTTTTGTTTTATCGTGTATGATTTGCTTTATATATCCTTTGCTATCGCTGATTGGAGGGCGGAATGTACGTTTATTAAATTGTTGCTCTTTTTCTTTAGCTGTTTTTTTTTTTTTTCTTAGTAAAGGTGTTGTTGTTTAACCTATAATAAAAAAGAGGGATTAATTACCTTCTTGTGTTTTGATCACGTTTACCTTCAGTCGAGTCATTGTTCATTGAAGTTTCTAGGTATGATTCCTGCAATAAATATGAGCAAAATTATCACTGATAGTGGTGGAAAAGTCGGGGAACATAGTACAACTAACGGAAATATGGATGGTGGGAAGTCGCAACAGGAGATACGTCCCTCTACACCCTTGCGCAGTCGCACTTCCACAAGGAATGCATCACGTGCCGTTCGTGATGGCTCACCTCATAGGACGCCACGTGCAGGTGCAGCCACTACTACTGCCAATACTAATACTAATATTGCTACTAACGTAGAAGACGGTAGCTCAACTGCTGATTTGCGGCGTCGAGCAGAGGAGGTCAGTTCTGTTTTGGGTGTAAACATACTTCAGGTTCAAGATGTTTTTGTACTTCAGTGTAAGGCTATAGAAGTTGCAGAACGGATGATACGAATGGAGGAATGGTATAATGTACAATTACAAGAGAGAAGTGCGTACCTGGAGCACCGAATATCACAATTGGCGGCTGGTATGGGTGGACAAGGTACACATGGGGTAGGGGATAAATGGGTAACACCAACGACAATACGAAGTCGACCATCTACAGGTAGCGCAGGAACAACATTAAGTCGACCAACACTGAGTGTTACTCCCACATCATCCGTCCGCCATCCTAGTGCGGTTTCTCATGCTATACATGCTGCACATACTGCACATGCTGCGAGTTCTGTAACTTCTACACCACCAGCTCCTCCTATAACGGTTGCGTCTCATAATACATCTGGTGCTCTTAGTCCAAATGATACACAGACTATTTCTTATGCTACTCATGTGAACCCAAGGACTCCTGATAGTTCCCGTATTCGGCTCTCACACCATCATTCTAGCCCGTTGGCAAGTGGTGCTGTACATCCACCATCACGTGATGTGTCCATTTTGGGCCATATACCATCACGTAACAGCACAACTCTTAGACGCCAACACAAGAGTACAGGAGGGGGAGGTAGCATCACTGGAAGTCGAACCAAAGCGACAGGAACAGAGAGACGAAAGGTACGTAGTTTAAGTGTTACAGTCGGTCGAATATCTAGAGGAAGTAGTGATGCGGGAGTTGAGGAAACTACTGATGATGTAGCTCGACGTCCAAAGAAACGGCGCAGTTTGGGTGCAACCGTTTTGCTCTCAATGCCAACGAGGAATACTACCCCAAAGCGTGTACAACCATCCACTGGCCGAATAGGTTATTCATCATAGTTAACAAAGCGATAGTAGATAGCGAAGGTTATATATCCGTCTCTTGAGGGGCAGAAGAGCGTTTTTTTTTTGTTTTTTTTTTTTTTTCTTGATGATCTGGGAATATTTCTTTTTCACAGCCAGACACCATTGTTTTACTAGACCCCCTCTCTTTCTTCGGTCACGGAGTACTTTTTTTTTTCTTATTGCTAGATTGCGGTGTCTCACCACACCATTTCTCCCCCTTCTCTACGTACTACGTATTATTATTATTATTATTATTATTATTATTATTATTATTATTACCCTTTTTTTTTTTAGTTGTTTTCCTTCATTTTTTTTTTACTCATTGCACCCATATGACTGCATCGTGTTGGCGTTGTCGTGTCTTGGCTTATTTCCGTAAACCTTTACTTGGTTTCTCCGTTCGCACAATTTGTCAATGTGATGGGGAGGGGGGATATGTTGTTGTGTACATTTATGTACATCTGCGTGCATTCCTTTTTTTTATATATTTACATATAAATATCTATGTATACATGCTACTTCATTCATTTGGGTTTGACATGACTAATTCTGCACTATTTCTTAGTACTATTTCTTGCTCTGTTTCTTTTTTTGTTCTTTTCTTTTCCTTGTTCTTGTTCGATTACTCTTGTCTTTTTTCTTTTTTTGTGTAAAGTACCGTAAATAAAAACGAAAAGAGGAGTAAAAAGGGGGGTGGAAAAAAAAAAAAAAAGGGAGAACAAATAGAACTACAGTGAGACAATGGACCGGTCTAGCAAGACATCGAGCCCAACGCCCACATCACCGCGACCTGTGGTAAAGAATATCCTCAAAAATGTTGAGAGTCATGTTCGTCTCATGTCTCACCTTGAGAATACCTCCACCTCTTCCAGTTACACGGCACTACGTCTCAAGGATACACAGACAGACACATGGTCTGAGTCATTTAACGTTACACGTGTACATCGTGCGACCCCAACTAATACATTCTATCAAGAGTTGATCGCACCCTGCGTGGCTAACAGTATGGCGGGGCAAAGTTATTTATTTTTAGTCAGTGGTCCATGTGAAAGTGGCCGTAGTCAGACGCTCTACGGTAGTCCACATCACAGTGAAAAAGGTATTATTGAACTCACTGCAGAAGATCTACTACGATATACGAAAACGACGATAGGGGATGGAGAAGAAAATAACGGTCGTCGCGCAACTGTAACTCACTCCGCATTCGTTACACGTGGATCACAAATGTTGGAGACTGTTACTGGTGAACCTGTGCCTATTGTAGAGTTTCCACCACCTCTCGGACCTACGGCATTACCACATATGCAGTTACTTGAATCCGCTCCTAATGCTGTACAAATACCGGTAAAGAAACACATGGATACCTCTTGTATTGTACAGTTTCAAATCTATGCGCCAGTGGATGCAGCTGGAAGGCGTTCAATGGGAACGATAACTTTTGTAGATGTTGCCGCCTTTCGTCCACCATACTGCAGTGAAGTTCGTCATCTTGTTGAAACTGTTCGTCGTGTAGCTGGTCTTTCAAATAGTGGAGATCCTTGCTTTAAACAGACAAAACTAACATCTTTATTGGAACCAGCACTTGTGGGATACATTACACTTATGTCCATTACAACTATAAGTGGACGAGCAGATCTACATGAGCCCGCATGTGGGGCTCTTCGCTTTGCCGAATCCATTAGTCGCATTCATCAAGTACTCATGCTTGTACACATCAATACCCCCAAGTGGTTAATGGAAACGGCAGAGAGATTAGAAGAACTACGAATGCAACGTGAACGATTATTTGCGGAACAGTATGCCCGAGGTGTGTATGATTTTTACCTCATTGCCAATAAATGGCTCGCGGAACATGTGGCGGATGTTGATGGTACATTTGATAAATTGCTTGAAGAAACAGAACGTGTTCGTGAAGAGGTTGCACGGGAGGTAGAAACTCAAGCGAAAGAGCTTCAGGCACGCATAGAGGAAGAGGAAGAAGAGTGTGCGGTACAGATGGAGGAAGCACGTGCAGCTGAGGCTGTAGCCAACACACATTTAGAGGAAGTAAAGCGATTAGATGAAACGATTGCGGCATTAGATCAGCAATTAACACAAGGAGATTTTTACAGCGATCATAAAATTAGTGAAATGCGAATAGAAATCTCTACATTAGAGAATGAGACAAATATGCAACGACAGGAATTGACCCAGTTGGAAAAAGAAGAAAAACTCTACGCCAGTAAATACAGAGAAGTAGTAGATGTACTTGAAAAGTATGCAGAAGATCTTGCCATGGCACAAATGCATTTTATCCATGCTACTGAAATGAATGATATTAACCAAAAGAAACAACAACTTGAAGCGGATCTTGAACTCGCCTCACGAGTGGCACAACGGGCAACAGATAATCTTCGCGTTGATCGTGAGCGTCGGTCAAAGTTATCACGTTTGACGATGATGGAACAAAAAGTAGAGGCACTTCGTGAACGGGTGAACCCTAACAGGAACAGTACCAGTAATACCAATAACCGCAACAGTGTTAGTTGCAACAAGACTGAACGATGTGAAGAATCCGTTTCACAATCACCAGGGAATAGACGACGGCGGTATGTAAGCCCTAGATATTCGGCGATATAGTGTATTCAAAATGCATATTCGTCTAGTCAATATATACGGTTATCTCTTCTTATACCCTCCCTTAAATTTGAATATACGTACATGTTTTTATGAGTTTTTGTTTTTGTACGTATATATATATAGGAGGGAGGATGAGTGGTGGGAGTGTAGTCTATGGTGGGGGATGTTTATGTTGTTTGTCCGACTCTGGTGTCTATTAGAATAAAAAAGAAGAAAAGAAAGAATAGAAAGTATGATGTGAGTTTGCAGTAATGTTTAGAGAAAGAAGAAAAGAAGGAAAAAAAAGGGGTGCAATATGAAAATGAGTGAGTGATCTTCTTTACCCCAGAGATGGAATCAAGTACGTTGGTCGTCTTGACTATTTTTGTTTTTATTTATTTTATATATATTTTGATTCTCTTTAGATGCCTTATCTTTTTTTTTTTTGTTCGTCTTGAGAAGATCCACCAAATTGTATGCAATGCGCACATATCCTCACACAATACCACACAACCAGATGAAGAGAAGGGCATTATTGCCATTATATATATATATATATATATATATATATGTCTGGGTTTATGTGTATGTCTGTGTCTGTGTTTCTCTTAAGTATTTACATGGACCTGTATGTGTGTTAATACATATAAGTATTAGAAGTCATATCTTCTGTGTGTGTGTTTGTTTGGGTGTACTAATGAAAGGCGTATAATACTCTATTGAAATAACCACTCCTTTTCTGCTTTTTCTTTTATTTTCTCCTTTTCTTTATTTGTTTACCCTGTACAAGCTTAAAGAAGAGAAAGCAGCAGCAGCAGCAGCAGCAGTATACAAAACCAAACAGAAAGCGTAGTCACTGGAGGTAAAGAGAGAAACAAAACAAGTGAACCTGCTGGCTGGTTGTCAACTCTGTTACTTTCAAGTTCACTCCCATCATCATCATCATCTTCTTGATATTGCTTCAGTGGAAGAAGAGGAAGAACATCTGTAGGAGAAAGAGAGGGTGATACTTATAAAGGACACCTGGGTGAGTTATAGCAATCATCCACCAAAGAAAGAACAAAAAGAAAAAAAAAAAAAAGAACGAAGGAAAAAGAAGAAGAAAGGAAAGAAAATAGTAGAGTACGAAGAAACCAAAAAAGAACAACAACAAACAGTAAAATAGAAAGAACGAAAAGAATATGCAGGATCCAGCTGCACAACCGGAATACCGCCTAGGAAGCGCGGATGCATTTGGTAATCCCATCACCGTATCTCAGGCTGCCACAGATGAAGAGTTGCGGGAAGTAAGCGAAGATAATCTCCTTCACGAGGTGTTAGCAATGAACACACTTGCCATGCAAAGATGTAATGCAAACATGCCAGAAGAAGCCACAACCATTCTTACAGAGGCGTATATGAAACTACACAATCGTACTTCCCCACAAAACCAACAAATGATAGACACACTCCGCGCCACTACACTTAATAATCTTGGTGTGGTGGAGTGCCATCGCGGACAACATCGTCAGGCGCTTAGTCACTTTGAAGCGGCACGACAATTAGAGGAAACTTGGGGTACCGCCTCTCCTTCTGTGGCACTTAACAGCTGTGCAGCCTATAATGCATTGGGCATGTATGATAAAGCCACAGCAGCGGCTACAGAAACGATTGATATGCTGCGGACGTTGGCTGTACAGGAGAAAAAGAATAATAATACCAGTAGCGGAGGTACTGGTACTGGTGTGGGAGGAGATGAATCTCGATCATTGCAGGGAGGCGGTATTGTGATTGCTAAATCCGACAATAATGCCCTCTGGGGAGCTGCTTGGCATAACATGGCGGTGGCACAAATCAACACAGCGAGACTGACGAAGGATACAACAGAACATGCAAATGCAGCTGTACTATTTCAGAATGCTATGCGAGCAACTCAGGAATTACTGGGTCGTGATCATCCCATGACAAAGAGTGTTACCGCAACCTACCGAAATGTGCGAGATGTATTACGTTCCTATGGAGTTTATAAGCAACATCACACCATGCTGACAGCCCCTCCACGACCAGTAGATCCACGTGATGAAGAAGAGGAAATGGAAAGATATTTACAGCAATCTGGTACTAAATCAAGACGTCGTGCGTTGGATAAGTATCACCGTGATCTCACCATCACCTTCTGTGGTGAGGCGACCAAAGGATTAAGGTTAACAGAGCGACTGGATCCAACACCGTATCCAGGTGCAGTGGATGAGGCATTTCGAAAGAAGAAGGGACAGAAGGTGCCAGGTGTGCTGCGTGGAATGGCACTAAGTGAGACTTTACTGCGGGCTGGACAACTCTACGGTAACCCACACCCATTGTTGTTTTCACTTCCACCAAACTATAACTCCACAATGGGTGGAACGTTGAAGGATAGTCAACATACGGGAGACTACTCTGGGAATGGAGGGATGCCGACACCTCGCACCATCACAAATCGAGCGAAGTCTCCCATTAAACAACAACAACAACAACAACAACAACAACAACAACAACAACAGCAGCGTCGGCGGCAGCAACAACAAGAACAATTACAACAGAGGCAGCAGCAACAACAACAACAATTGCAACAATGGCAACAGCAACAACAACTGCACCACTGGCAACAACAACAAGAACGACAACAAGAACGACAACAGCGACAACAAGAACAATTACAACAGCGACAACAACAACAACAACAATGGCAACAATGGCAAGTAGACTCAACCAAAAGGTCTGGAAATCCGGGTTACCAGCAAATTGTATCATCTGCATCCCAACAGAAAGGCTCTGTATATCAAGGGTCGATGGCTAGTAATCGACAGAAAACCAACACCAACTACAAGCAAGCACCACCCGTATATGCACATATTCGTTCCAACCAAAAACCACCATCACCTAATCACGAACAGACATCCCCCAACCATAGTTACAATCCACTATCATATGAGATGGCATCCCATAGCTCCCAAGAGGCCATGTACAATTATCAGAAAAACACCTCCAATATACAAGAGGGGTCCTCTCGTAACTTGCAAATACCCCAACAAGTGCCATCCAATGACCAGAGTAAAACAATCGATCACAGAGGGAACAGATACGAACCACAGATTCCCTCCCAAAAGGTGATAATACCTGATAAGGCAGATTCCTCTAGTGAACGTGTCCCAGTTCAGCATTCATCAAGGACACGACCCCCGCGTCCACCTTCGTCTGAAAGGCTTCTCCCGCCACTAAATAAAGCGTCTGCCCGAGGAGGAAAAGGAGGCGGGAGGCGAACACCTGGTGGTAGCGACAGTGCAATGGCAGCAGCAACAACGGCAGCAACAACTGCAACATCATCAGGAACCGCAACAAAGCCTGGAACAGCAACCACCACCACCACCACAAGGGCAACAACAAAGTCAACATCCAGTAGTGGAGGTAGCTCAAGACAACGACCCCCTTCCGGACCCAAGCCAATGACCGTAGCTGCTGGTCCTACCTACGAACAGATTAAGTACGTTTTGCTTGCTGAACCTCAAGAAGAACGGAGACAACGTGGAGCAATGGATCAGCGGTTGACGAATGACCTCTCGCCAGTGTTGATTGCATCAAGCAACGCCCTTCAGGGAACGGACGGTGAGTTAACTACCGAAATGATTGATGGTAAGGCACACCAACTTTTTGATGCGATGTGGGTGACAGCGACACCAGCTATTGATACTACTAAAACTCATACTGTGGGGAGACCCAGTTACTATGTTTCTTCTGTTGTGAATCTTTCTAAAGGAGATGCTGTTCTACCAGAGGAGGTAATGCAGATGATGATGGATGGTAGCTCCACCTCGGTGAATGAGACCGTAGCAGTGGGTGGCGAAGCCAATCAATGAGTTACCAGATCTGTTTCCAAAATTTTGGGAGCGGAAACTTTATACCAGTGCGCTATCAGAGATATTACTTCTTCACCATGGGAAAGCCTCAAACAGGGCTTCCTGTTTCAATGTATACGTTTATGATTCCCCTCTTCTTGTTTTTCTTCCCTCCAATGAGAAAAAAAAAAAGGAAACCTTGAGTAAAGGTGGTAAAAGGAAATATATATATATATATGTAAATATGGGGTTAGCAAAGACACGTTGGGTATTCATACGCTTGGAAGGAGGGTCAAAGAGAAATAAAGGAACAAAAAGAATGAGAAAAAGTATATGTGGATACATGTATTTGTCTCTCTCTTTTTCTTTCCTTTTTTTATTCTTTCTGGTTGTGTGTGTGTACACTTCTAAGAAAGAAGCTCATAAGAAAAGAGTAGACAAAAGGCTGCTTTTGCATCATTCCTATTCTTTTTCTTATTGTCCCCTTTTCTTGCACATGGAAACGAAATAAAAAAGGAGAGACTACCCCTCCCTTCTTATATATATATATATATATATATATATATATATATATATTATTTCTTCTATGATTCGGCGTTCTTTCACCCGTAGTATTGCCACCTAGTTCTTATGCAAATGTCCCTCTTTGTATGTTTCTTTTTTTTTTTGCTTTTTTCTTTCTTTCGTTCCTTGGCATGACGCGCGGTTTCTCCTCAGTACGTTGTTTTGCGATGAGGAGGACCTTTTGCACAACACATGTATGTTCTATTAGTCCATCATTCAACAATTTTTTTCTTTTCTTCCTGATTTCCCTGCGCAATAGCACGTTTTTTTTTCCCCCAAAGCACACTATGTTCCAGGTTATGGAACGATGTGAAAAGGGCTAATGTCACACTTTTCTTTCTTTCTTTCTTTCTTTCTTTTCCTTTCTTATTTTCATTACATCTATTAATTAGAACACACAAAGGAAACCAGGACAAGCAGAGTAAAGACCTTGAGACTATTGTGTGAATACTAGTGGTATTTACCTTCCAAAAAAACAGATACACCCACACACAAGAATAAGAGGGAAAAAAAAAAAGAAAACGCATGGCTCTTGTGGAACCATCACTAGGCAGCGGCATTGTCCGCACTGTTCGGATTGTCGATCCACCAACACCCTCTGAATTGCAGCGCAGAAAAGAAGCGGGTTGTCTGCCATACCCAAGCCGCCTCGCCTATCGTCTCATCGTCATACCCACCAGTGAAAGTGATAGTGCATTTGTCTCTTATGAAGACTATCCAGGAACGAAGGGGACAGGGCGTGCGAACGCGAGAGACCAGTATCGGCAGGCACGATACGGTGAACTGCTTCGTAGTCATCACGTCCCTATAGTACCTTTTATGACCTTCCCTAACCAGAAAGAACAGGAACAATATCGAGGGAGTATGGGAAAAGCAGGAGGAATACCTTCCGCGGAAGAACTCTTAGCATATCGGAGACGGTTACGGTTTAAAATGCGTGATGAAGATTACGTCATGTGTTGGGGATTCCATCCTTCACCTGGTCAGTATTACTACAAACCTGGACACGGCATTAATGTGATGCCACGACCGATTGTACAACTCCAACGTATGTATACCCGTGATGTGGAACCGGCTCCAGCATGTTCAATTGCAGTTTCAGAAGAAAAATTAACTATTGCTCCTATCTAGTCTGCTGTCATTAACTAATATAACGAATCCAAAGAAGTGGTGGCCTATATATATATATATATATATATATATATATATATATTTGTTTGCATTGTATTTTTTTTTTTTTCGCTGTACATGGTGTATCTACACTGTATATTTATTTATTAGTAGCATTGATAATAGAGGTTTACAATGTCCCCATCACAGAGTGATGAAAAAAAAAAGTATAACTTCTGTACGGATGAAGGGTAAAGTTGCGTTTTCTTTTCCCTTCCTAATAAGGCACACCCAGTCACCAACGAAAATATGCCTCATTCTCTCTCCAGTTTGAACTGTCATTTTATAGTTATTATCATGAAATCCTCTATCGTATGATGTCACATAATACATACTACGAAATACTTGAAAAAACCGTCCTTTAATTAGTGTGGACACTATTTTTTTATGGTTTTCGACAACCGCAAATGATACCCATAAAAGGGAACAAATACAAGGCAATGATTAAGAGGATGGGGGCATGCCGTTAACAAACATTGTCCCGGCTAAGCGTAGGGAGAAGCCTGAGTGTCTGAAAGAGATGGAGCGGGAGAAGATAAGTCCGCGTTCCTGTGTTAAATTGTCGATAACAAATAAATTGGAGCTGAGGAAAGTATTTTTTTTTGTTATTTACTCGGCATGGTATGGGTATTTGGTTTCTTTGTTTTTACTGTTTCTCTCCACCATTTGTGGTCTTATGTTGTAAACTAGACTTCACATTTATCGCCATATGATATATATATATATATATATATATATATTGTTTTTTTTAGTCCTCATTTCATTTTGCGTACTCTAATGGTTCCAGATGGTTCTAGATCAAATATTTTTTTTCAACCTCTTTATTTTATTAGTGCTAATGACATCATATTTTTCTCTGAATGAATCTCTCTCTTCATCTTTTCTCATCGTATTATGCATAATATGTCCACCGAAAATAGAAATAAAGAAAGGGAACCCGAAGCATCAAGGATTTTTTGATACAAAACAAAGACACATTTAACAGTAATGAATACCGATGCTGCCAAGGAACAGGAGCGCCGCCTCTATGCAAAGCACAATATACGTAACTCCTTCTGTGTATGGTGTATTGGTGTCATCAATAATTTCCACTGGAACCTGGTGCACGCAGGCTCAAGCGCCATCGCTGACAGCTATGGTATGAAGAAGTATGTGGCGCTTATCACGTGGGCCAATGTGTTATTTACTATTGTCGCACGCATTGGAAATGCCTTTGTGTTTCCATTGCTATCCTACAATGTCCGTGTAACCATAAAGGCCGGTGTGGCAATTGCAGCACTCCTTATCGTGAGTTTTGCGTGGGACATTGGTGGCCACAAGAATGTGGTGGCTTTTGTTGTAACGCTCATTGGTGTGGTCTTTGGTGGTATGGCGAGCTGCTACGGCGAGTCTCTCTTTCTTGGATACATTGAACGAATGCCTTCATTGCAGATTGGATCTTGGTCCTCTGGAACAGGGCTCTCTGGTGTGGTTGCTTCACTATCCTTTTTGGGATTGACCTCTGCCGGCCTGAGAAACTCTTATATTTTCCTGATCAGTATACCTATTCTGGTTATATATTGGTTGCTCTACTTCTTTGGCCTCAAGATGCCTTTCTACGTACCGACGAGCCCCGCGAACAACAAATCCATTACTGAGGTGGATGCTCAACCTGTGGATGGTGATGATGATGATGATTACGGCCGGTGCGCATACAAGGCAATGTCTAACTGGAAGGGCATGCCGTGGACAGACATCATTCCACCAGAGCCGGAAGAAAAGCCTGAGTGTCTGAAAGAGATGGAGCGGGAGAAGTTGCGGGCTGCGATGGGTGATGACTATGTGGAACCATTGGACTCCGACAATACACCCGAAAACGCACAGATTGGAAAGTGGGCGCGCTGGAAGCGGGATACATGGCCAATGGCCAAAGAAATGCACCGTTTTACTGCTTGGAACAACTTCAACCTTACTGCCGTGTACGTTACGGAGTACGTCGTACAGCTGATGGTACCATTCAGTTTCCCGTGCGGAGTTAAAGTATCTGAGAGCTTCTGGCTGAAGAATTCGTTTGTCATCTCACAGTTCTGCTACCAATTCGGTGTGTTGGTATCCCGCAGCAGCCTTCTCTGTATCCGTATCCGCTACGTGTGGATTATGACGATCATTCAATTCTTGAATGCCATTGCTTGGTTGATACAGGCGAAGATAAAGTACATGTCTGACCCCAATAATGCGGACCGTGAACTCAAATTTGCCTTTGGCCTGTTTGCCTGGATGATATTTGTGGGTCTGATGGGTGGTTCCTCGTACGTGAATGTCTTCTATAACATCCTTGAAGAGACAAAAAGAATGCAGGAGGATGAGGAGAGAGAGATTGTGGAGTTCGTCACCCGACACCGCTCAATGGAAAGCGCCAAGAAGTCTGATGAAGAGGGCCCTCAGAAGAATGCCAAAGATGGAGATTTAATTGCTTCTGACGATGAACAAGAGGTGGGTGTGTTGGACAGTGAGCCAGAGGAGCTGCATGCGGCTCGCAAGTACATTGCCGCCCTCTGGAAGCAGAGACGCAGTATGGCAATGAACATTGGGGCTTTGTATGCATCTATTGGCATCACCATTGGATCACTAATTGCCCTCTTCTTTACACTGGTCGTGCTGAAGAATGACGCATGCACGTAGCAGATAATAACAGACTGCTATTATTAAAGTTTAATAAAAAAAAAGTGCTATCTTTACGGAAAGATGTGAAAAGGTAATTTTTTCTATTATAAGAGGTAAAAAAGGTTATTTTTTGATTTGGTTAAAGGGGTTAAAAATCTTTACTGCAAAGAAATTTTTTTTTTGTTTTTGTTATTCGAGAGCTTGCGTAAAGAGTGATCAAGACTTTATGTTAATAAGTAACAAATTGTGTATGGGGTTGAACGTTAGGAATATTGTTTTCCTTTCATTTCTGACAGTCTGCAAACGCAAGATTCTGAAAGCCTATCCCAACCCAACCCTCACCGCCCCGAGCGAGAGGAGGAGGATGCGGGTTAAAAGGTTTCTGGGCACCTCCATTTCGTCAGTTTTGTTGCTTGTTAGGGGAAAAAACAGAGAAAACATTTCGAGGTTTGTTTTTGAATTGGAAGGAATATAGGGCTCAAGGCGATACATTAGTATATTGATCCCTTTCTCTTTTTTTCCTTTTCTCCAAGGAGAAACTAAGGCTTAGATTCATCTGTTCCGTAACTCTTACAGTGGCTAATAATTACTATGTTTTTTTTTTTTCAATGACAGTGTATTAACAGGAGAAAATTAAAGGAGGACTACCTTTGTGTCTTCATTCGGATGAAATTATTACAGTGGCTTCTAAGAGAAAAGATATTTTTATGGGTGTATTAACAAGATCGGAGAAAGAGAATTTTATAATGTGTGCTCTGTGAAATGGTTCAAGGCGAAGTGACTAAAATGCCTTCTAAAATAAACAAGTGGCTCAGAGCTGCATAATTACAGTGTTTTTTAAATTTATTTATTCATTTGTACCCCTCTCTCTTTTTTTTTTCATTGTGAAAAGCAGGAAACTGCCCTGTAACTGAATACGGTTCTCATTCCTTGTTGAAATTGGGTGATTTGTGCGGGTGGGACAAGCCAAATGGCGCGTGACATGCCTTTCCACCGGACCCCTCTCTTCTCTCTCTTACCATCTTTCTTTCTCCCCCTTTCTATTTGTAACTGCGCGTTGTGCCCTTTAAGATTGACCAAGGTTAAACAGTGATGGAGAGCGATTTTGCGAGACGTGAGGAGCAAAGGCTCCATACCAGGCATCGCGTGCGCAATGGCTTCTGTATGTGGTGGCTGGGCATGATCAACAATTTCCACTACACACTGGTACTCTCTGGATCGACGGCCATTGCTGAGAGCTACGATATGAAGAAGTATGTGACGCTTATCACGTGGGCCAATGTATTCTTTGGGATCGTCTCGCGTATTGTGAATGCGTTTCTTATGCCGCTGCTGTCCTACAACATCCGTGTGACTGCGACATCAGTGATGGGAATTCTGGCAATCCTTCTGGTGAGTTTTGCGTGGGACATTGGTGGCCACAAGAATGTGGTGGCTTTTGTTGTAACGCTCATTGGTGTGGTATTTATTGGCATGGCTGGCAGCTACGGCGAGGCTCTTTTTCTTGGATACATGGAGCGGATGCCACCAAAACAGATTGGATCTTGGGCGTCTGGAACAGGGCTCTCTGGTGTGGCTGCCTCACTTATCTTTCTGGGATTGACCTCTGCCGGCCTGAGCAACTCTCATATTTTCCTGATCAGTATACCTGTTCTGGTTATATATTGGTTGTTCTACTTCTTTGGCCTCAAGGTACCTTTCTACGTGCCCGTGAGGTCTGCGAGCATCACATCCATTGATGAGGTGGATGCTCAGCCTGTGGATGGTGATGATGAGAGCGGCTACACATACAAGGCAATGACTAACTGGAAGGGCATGCCGTGGACAAACATTGTCCCAGCTAAGCGTGAGGAGAAGCCCGAGTGTCTGAAAGAGATGGAGCGGGAGAAGTTGCGGGCTGCGATGGGTGATGACTATGTGGAACCATTGGACTCCGACAATACACCCGAAAACGCACAGATTGGAAAGTGTGCGCGCTGGAAGCGGGATACATGGCCAATGATAAAGGAGATGCACAACTTTACGTTGTGGAACAACTTCAACCTTGCTGCCGTGTACGTCGCGGAATACGCCGTACAGTTCATGGCACCATTCAGTTTCCCCTGTGATACGGTGAAAACAAGTGAGAACTTCTGGCTGAAGAATTCGTTTGTCATCACACAGTTCTGCTACCAATTCGGTGTGTTGATATCCCGCAGCAGCCTTCTCTGTCTCCGTATTCGCTACGTGTGGATTATGACGATCATTCAAGTCTTGAATGCCATTGCCTGGTTTGTACAGGCGAAGATAAAGTACATGTCTGACCCCAATAATGCGGACCGTGAACTCAAATTTGCCTTTGGCCTGTTTGCCTGGATGATATTTGTGGGTCTGATGGGTGGTGCCTCGTACGTGAATGTCTTCTATAACATCCTTAAAGAGACAAAAGAAATGCAGGAGGATGAGGAGAGAGAGATTGTGGAGTTCGTCACCCGACACCGCTCAATGGAAAGCGCCAAGAAGTCTGATGAAGAGGACCCTCAGAAGAATGCCAAGGATGGGGATTTAATTGCTTCTGACGGTGAAACAGATGTGGGTGTTGCTGCTGGAGAGGAGACTGAGGAGTTACTTGCGGCACACAAATATATTGCGGCTCTCTGGAAGGAAAAACGTGACTTGGCAATGAACATTGGTGCCCTCTACGCTACTATTGGCAGCACAATAGGATCTCTCCTAGACCTACTGTTTACTTTGGTCGTACTGAACGATGATGATTGTGGGAAGCCTACATGATTTCGTTTTTTTTTTGTTTTTTTTGGACTGGTTTTGTTCTGCTTTGGAGTTTTTGGTTTGTTGTTGCGATTTTATTACGGTTTTTCTCTTTTTTCTTGCTTTCTGTATTCTGCCTTGGGGGAAGTTATTTGTGATTTTTTTTTCTTTTCATCAATATACTTGCTCATGTTAGGAGTTTAATAGAACCGTTGGTAATTCTTTTGGTAATTTTATGGAGCAATATTCTGCTTTTCTCCTCGTGGCTGAATGTTCGTGGTTGTGTTTTTTTTTCGTTTGTGCGTGTTTAATGTTCTGCTTTCTCTCTTTCTTTCATGTCTCTCTCTCTCTCTCTCTCTCTCCCTCTTTGTGTTTTATTTCTGTAATCACAATTGCCATGGTGTGGATTGTGTATATATCCTCTTTTTTCTTTCGTTCCCTTGCTCTTAACTTTTTTACGCTTCGGTGTTTTTTTTTTTTTCTTTTCTGTATTATACTTTGAGAGTCGGCTGGGTTGTGTCTGTGGTTGTGTGGGTGCGTCTGGTGTTTTGGCTACTCGGGGGTATATATATATATAGGCGGTTAGTTAGATTCGAGTTGGGTTGCGGCGGGAGACCCTCTCTCGTGTGCTAACGAACCCAAGAGACTATTTCCTAATATATATATATATATATATGTTTGTAAAATAATTCGGAATAACGTATGTATATATAAATGTTTATATTGATATATATTCTTGTATATGTGTGTTACTACGCAAATTTTTTTTTTTTTTTTCTTCTTCACTTTGGTTTATTTTGGTGCTGGTGCTCCGTTTCCCCAATATCGCACCTTCCCTTGCTTATCCTGTGTGTTGCCCCCTTTGGTAGTCGTCGTTCTGACTTTTATGCGTGGGTGGGATTGTAATTTTTTTTTTTTTCTTTCTTTGCTCTTCTTTCTCTTTTTTTTTTTTTTTTTTTTTTTCTATTTTTGTTGTTTGAACTTTGTTTATTGTTTCTCTTTTCTTTTCTGTGTTGTGATCTTCTTTTGTGTCTCTGTTTGTGTGTGTGTACCATCGCTTTCTCTCCTTTCTGATGTGTTCTTTTTTCTTTTTCTTTCTTTTGGGTCCTTTTTATTTTCAAGTAAGGATGGATTATATCGTGGCTGGAGAGGGGTACGGGGGAAAAAAAAAAAAGGGGTGGAGATGGATAGAAACAAACACACATCCACACAGCCATTAATGAAGTGTATGTACCCAGAGAGATGGATTAAATCCCTTTTGTGGGTACATATTTCCCCCGCGTATCCATAGCGGTCAAAGACCATTAATAATAATAATAATAATAATAATAATAATAATAATAATAATAATAATACGTATAGGAAGACGGACGAGTAGCACCAGTGATAGTAGCGGTAATGCGGGTACATAACCGCCTCACATATCTTTATCTGTTATTATTATTATTATTATTATTAATCGTGATCATTATACGTAGAGAAGGAGAAAATATTTGGGTGATAGTTTGGTTTTGCGGTAGTGGAGTTTCTCTACAGAGTGCTTATTCCTTTTTTCATCACGGCGTGTCGTACTGTTATGGGAGAACCCACACAGAGAGAGACAAACTGCGCCTCTATTCACACGCATACAATAAAAGAAACAAAAAAAAGAAAGACGAAAACCATTAATAATAACTTCAATAGGAGAGAAATATACTTCTATTGGGTCTATTGGTTCATTGATAAGATGGATTATGGGTGGGGGAAGACACTCATATCAATAAAATAACAATACCATGAAGGAGGGAGTGTTAATGCTTCCTTACATGGGGGAGTAGTTCGAATGTTTGTGGCAACTCGTCATGAAAATGAGAAGAGAATGGTATATGTAAATAAATATCTTTAAATGTTTTTTTTTTTTTTTTTTTAACAAGTGGAGGTTTTTCTTGCAAGGCCTTTCTTCAACTTTATATAATATTTTTATTTGTTTGTTTTTCTTCGTTTCTATTGAATACTAGTTGCTTCAGTTGGTTCAACGAACGAAAAATGAAAAAAATAAATAAATAAATAAATAAAAAACAGGTTCAGTGTTAAGAAGGGAAATCAAGGGAAAGTGATAAATCTAAATTATTTTATTCCCTAATGTTTTCTTTTTTCCGTTTATTCTGTGTGTGTTGTTTTACTGCACATTCGATGAAGTGCATGTGTATATATACCCTCCGCTGTATTTATTAGCGGCATGGGTTGAGAGAAGCTGATATATACATATATACTACATATACATATATATTTATATATACTGGTCTGTTTCTCTTTCTTTCTTTGTGACTACTTGGCTGGGTGAAAGCGAGGCGCAATAAAAGTAGAGAAAAGTACAAAAAAAAAAAAAAGAAAATATATATATTTAGACATATATATATATATATATATATATATTTATTTATATTTATATTATACTCTTTGTGAGTATTTGGCTGATTAATAGAGTACAAATTGGTTTATTGGGTTTGTCTGTGGTCGTACTATATTGTCTACAGAACATTGTAGACTTGTGGCATATTGGTTGTTGGCTACCCCACAATACATACGCCGGAAGAAGAAGAAAAAGAAGAAAAAAAAAATCAAAATAACAACAACAACAACTACAACTACAATAGGAGCAGGGGTTATTAGATGTTCAGACGGGTAATACCGCTTTGCTGCTGGTATAATGTGCCCCAACTTTCTCGTGTTGGAATATTCCCACTGCACTTGGATCCACCTACTGTGCAGCACCGTGAACTCTTCCGCCTGCTTGTAGGCGATACTAATAATAATAACAATAATAATAATAATATTATTAATAATAATAATAATAATAATAATATTAGCAATGGGGTTGATAGTACTAATAGTAGTACTTCCCTCTGGTATCTAGAGCCGTTAGCGGAGAGCCTTAAGAAGAGTGAACGAGTCCCCTTTGATCATCTCATTGTAGTTCCCAACACACGTTTTCCAGTCGCACTCCGTCTCTCTACACATTTAGCCGCACTTACAACGCTGGTGACTCGTGGTCTCCCTCGGGTGCATGTGGACTTTACCGCACTAGAGCACCCAGATGAGGATATGCCATGTGTATATGAATTAACCCAGCGATATAAGAATAGTACATTGGTACATTGGCTACAAGATGCACATGAGATGCAGAAGTGGGCACACTTTGGTGATGTTAAGCTGCATGTGCCAATGTTACTCTTACAGACAGTCAGTCTTCCGGTTTCTGTAGTAGGTAGACCACCAGATGCCCGTTTGATTGAAAAGACACGTTTTGGTAGCAGCGGTAATATGTTATTTGATACCAACACTACATCTGAGTTACACCGGCAGAAACCACATTTACAAGAATATCAAGAAAATGAAGAAAGGAAGCACGAAAAGAAGCACGATAAGAAATCTCAAGAGGGAGGCAAACCACAGCAAATGGAAAAGGATAGAGAGAGTGCTGTGTGTTTTGATGATTGTGGTACCTGTAGCACCTGTGGGAGATCACCACGTTTAATGGCGAAGGGTCGTGGAGAAGAAGAGGTAGAGATTAGCCGTTCATACAAGAGTAGTTCAACTTCATCATGGTTAGCTTCATCTGATGACCTTTCTATGAATCATTTAGGGCCCGTCGATGCTGTTGATACAAGCAGTTACACCAGTAAGTATTATTCCAATAGCAACAAAAAGACACAAAACAGTAGTATTAGTACAAGTACTAATAATGGTAATGATGATGGTATTAGTAATCATAGCAGTAGTGGTAGCAATAACAATAACAGTGGTAGTAGTGGTGATGGTAGCAATAGTAATAGTAATAGTAATAGTAGTAATAGTAGTAGTAACATGGACACATGTATGGATAATAAATACGGTAGTAAATCCAATGATGGTGGTGTACTGCAAGATAATTCCACTCTATCGGGAAATAATCCATTACTATCTACAGAGAGTGAAGATAATGATACGACCCTACGTGATACAGTACCAGCACGTCGTAAAGTGCGTCATCTCATTGAAGATCTTTTTTCCACTCCACACGATGTAGAGATTGGAGATACCAACATTCCCCCACATGGACCCGCACCGCATGTGGAAGTACATGCTGTTCATCGTTGCACAGGTGCGGATGTACGACAGGCATTATGGGAACGTGAAGTAGATCCCGCCCTCATCCTCACAGAGCCTGTGCATTGTTATATTAAAAGCCACAGTCTCTATCATGATTACCGCAAGGATGCTTCTCCTAAAATGGCACTTGTAGCCTATCACAGTTTTAGTAGTAGTAGTGGTAGTGGAGGCGGCGGTGGTGGTGGTAGTCGTAGTAGTGGAGGAGGCGTTGTTGGCGGTGGAGGAGGATTTGGTGGTATTCGCCGGAGTAAAGTTGCCACTCTTTGTTTCTCTGCAGCCCTTGCATTTCCAGGTCTTATTCCTCGTTTGGAATTACACTATGATAAGAACAATCTACTAGCACGGGAATATTATGAAAGTCTGAGTGCTTTTCAAGCCTGCGGCGATGAGGAACCCGATCTCATTGTTCCCATTGGTGGAGATGGATATATGATGCATTGTATTCGTAATAACTGGAGTCGTTTTATTCCTTTTTTTGGTGTCAATGCGGGTCATGTTGGATATTTATTAAATGATGCCTCTACACTGAGTGAACTCTTCTCTGCCCCATTAAAACTACATACTACGACGATGCTTTACTGCCTTGCTGAGAAGGAAACGGAAACGGGAGAAAAACATCTTCTCTCTGAACTTGCCTTTAATGATGCATGGGTGGAACGCTCAAGTGGACAAACAGCTCTTATTCGTATTCTTGTAAATGGCGAGGAACGTATTCGACTTCTCCGCGGCGATGGGGTTCTCGTCGCTACTGCGGCCGGCAGTACGGCGTATTGTCGAGCTCTCGGCGCCTCTCCTGTTCCCGTTGGGGCTCCACTCATTCAAGTCGTGGGAAGTAATGTCGTCTCTCCTGCCCAGTGGCGGCCTACACATCTCAATCAAGAGGATCAAGTGGAGTTGGAGGTGTTGGATAGTGCACGAAGGCCGTGTAGATGTTTTGTGGATTCGGTGGATGTTGGGAATGTTACTCGGATGTTGGTACGCTCTAGTAGAGCAGCAGGGGTGGTGATTGCCTTTGCAAGTAGTTGTGATCTGCAGCAGAAATTATATCAAATGCAGTTCCCAACAGGAGCGTCATGATGATCCCCATAGTCCATGAAGTGTAGATATATATATATATATATATATATATATAGAAAAGGAAATGTTAAAGAGGGGTCAGTGAAGACACTATGATGATAGAGATTTCTGTATATATCTGTTTTCAATCCGTAAAACACTCGTTTTTTTTTATGATTATTCTCACTCAGATTATTATTATTATTATTATTATTATTATTATTATTATTAT